>NW_017307576.1:151730-172256 GCF_000935625.1 Nanorana parkeri
ATCGGCTTCCACACGCTGATCTCTCCTCTGATCACTGGACCTGGAAGTGATGTGTATTACATCACTTACTGTGTCACTATTTACATTCTCCGGCTCTTAGAGCCAGGAGAAGAAGCTGGGAAAGCAGATCTCTGCTTCCTCAGCTTCTTGACATTAGGGAAAGACCCCTGATGTCTCCATAAAGAGGACCTGTCACACAATATCTGCTATTACATAGGTGGCTTGTTATCCCCCTATGTGATAGCAATAAGGTTAGTGTAAAAAAAAATGTTTAAACATGAAAAAAATTAAAGTAACATATAAGAAAAATAGAGAAAATGCAAAAAAAAATAAAATTCAAGTCCCCCGCCCCCTATTGTGCACGCACATACACATGGCGGTGCGCCTAAGTGCAAAAACACATGTTACATACTGCCATGCACGTTGGAGTGAGAACAATAATTCTAGTGTTGTCAATCACTGTTAGCACTAAACTGATGAGCGGTAAAAGTGTTCCCTATGGGAAATTTTGGGTATTGAAGTTTTTTGCGGCTTCACGGGCGAACGCAATTTTAAGGCTTGACATGTTTTGTATCTATTTACCCAATGTGACCCCATCTTTCATATTTTACCAAATAATTGGGTATTATATTATCCTTCTGGGCACTAAATTTTTATTTAGTTTATTTTATCCTAAAAATACTGTTTTGATAAACATTTGCGGAAATACCGTGCAACATAAAAAATTGCAACTATAATTTTTTTATTCTACAGGGCCTCTGCTTCAGAACATATATAATTGTTTGGGTGTTTGAAGCTGTTTTCTAGCCGAAACAATTATATTTTGTCATGTGTGCACAAATAGTAAGAAAATGCTCCGGACAGCAAGTGGTTAACCACTTGCCGTCCGCCCGTTGTAAAAAAACGGACGGATGGCACTGCTGCATTGGCGGGTTGCCGTCGCCAGGCGGCATTGTTTTTCTGCTCGCGTGCGCCCCCTAGTGGGCACGCATGGGCAGAAAAGACCCGACCAATGCAAACACCCATTACCGGGTGTTAAACATATAGATGATCGGCGGCTCCATAGCCCACCGATCGTCTATATGTGCTCGTTTTTTGCCCATATCTGTCCCCAAAAAAGGGTATAAAATTCATTTCAGTACAGCGTTGCATGACGGAATAAATGTCAAAGTACCGCAGCGCTGAATACTGAAAAATGGCCTGGATGGGAAGGGGGACACCGCGGATGTCAACTGGTTAAAGGAGAACTATGAGGTGAGTGTTTTTCATTCATCTCATAGTTCTAGCTGACCTGTGACAATGAGAATGTCACAGGTCGGCTCAGTAGATCAGGAAGTGAGCGAACACATATCGGCATTCGCTCACTTCTCGATCCTGTCACAGCTCCCTGCAGGGACAGGGGAGTGGCTGGATTCCCCCCTCCCCGCTCTGATCCTCCAGCGCTGACTGACGGAACAGACAAGGGAGGTAGGCAGAGCCAGCTGTCACTCACGCAGCTGGGCGGATCCAGACATAATTGTCGGGATCCGTTTCAGCTGCAGCGGCTCAGTATACAGCGAGCTGTAGCTTGCTGTATACTGAGCTTAGGGTGACTGGAGGATGCTAGTTTGTGTCCTCCCGTTACCCTAAGTAAAACTATGGGGAAAAGCCCTAACCCCATAGTTCTCCTTGAAAGCACCCAATCAGATTATGCATGCCATTTTACCATTGAAGATTTGAAAATGAGTTTTTGACTGATTACTGCCGGAATAAAGAAGCTGTCCTTTCATATACTGTATCTTTATGGGTCAGTTGGCTATGAGACCTGAAGCAATGAGTCAAATTCTGGTGCCCGTCTATGTGTCCAAGAAGAGAAGAGATGGGCACTAAACAATATGGTGGTGGTGTTAGAGTAGGGGTGGAGACAGAATGCTTCAATCTTCTTGGGCATACAGACTGCTCTGTGGACAGAGGACACTGAAAATTTGCAAAATGGGCAAGGAGAAGGAGCCCAATGTAAGCTCAAAGTTTTGACTCTCTCCCTGCCTCCATGTGACTATTCTCGTATTAGTCTAAGGCTGCTAACTTTGCAAGGGTATTGCAAATTCAGCCAATGTGGTGAAAAATGCACTTTGCAAAGACTACCCAATTATGTGCATGGAGAAAAATAAAAAACAGTATTTTTGCTTGCACATGATTAGACAATGGATGCCAGCAAAGCTCCACCACTAACCCACTTCAATAACCTAAGGAAAACTGTTCATACAAAGTGAAAATTGTGTTGCAATGTGAACAGCCTATTTGCAAGTTACTCTTATCACCTGGATGCATATTGGAATATGAAGGAGCATCATGACACTGTTGTGGTTGACTCTGTAATCAGTAATTAGCTGCCTAAACACAATTGTCTCCATCTGCCAGCAAAGTAAAAAGAGACAGGTTAGCACTTAGTTCCTTGCCCTAGATACTGGCTGATGACACAGTTGTCATAATTATGGTGCCTTTGTTGTTCTTGACTGTGTTTATAAATGTCTGACACATATCAACCATCTGTTGTAGCCTTTCACCTTGTGATTTGCTATAATGTTACAATGTTGTAGTCTGAGGACAGCAAGAAATGCTTCTTTCTGTTTGCAGCACCAGTGGCATGATATCGGCCTACTCGATTGTGTGGAGCTGAAGGATTACAGATTGCCTTTAAATGCAAAATGTTCTTGTCTGACATAAGCATACCTTTGAAAAAGATAAATTGTGTGTATGAAAGTGATTTTTTTTCCATGGTGGGAATCTAAGATCCACTGTCCCATTTCCTGTGTGAACATGCCCTGGCAACAAAGCCCTGCCCCATCACCTCCGCTGTTGGTCCCTGAGCTCCCCAACACAGTCCCTGCTAATAAAGTTATAGTACATTTTGTCTTCTTTTCAACCTCCATTGTACAGAATTTCACCAACACACTTCTCCTGTTTCATTCTGAGTCCACCCCACTCCCTTTGCAGTCTGCAGGCGGCTGCTTCAGTGGAGGTTGGGGATTGTTTAAGCATTTATATGGACCACAGTACTGCTATGATCTCTGCTATCTCCACTGTATTGAAAGAACCTCCGTCCAATTTAGCTAGCCATTTTTATGCTGAGTACTTCCACTTTTTTGATTGTTATGGAAAGATCATTAACAACCATTAGAGTTTCTAAAGAAGAACTGTTACACTGGTTGTCATACCTTCCTAACTTATCTTCTTCACAAAATGCCCAGTGTCATACCCTACACACTCCTCCCCTGCACATACTTCCCCTGGCATACCATCTGCACTCTCCTTTACATACTGCCCGCTGTCATACCCCACACACTTGTCTCCTGCACATACCTCTCCCTGTCATACCTTCTGCACTCCTCTCCATCTGATACTGCTCACTGTTCTTCCCTCTGCACTCCTCTCCTGCATATACTACCTGCTGTCATTCTATTACACTTTTTTGCAGCTTATTTTGCCCCCTAAAATGATTCTTATATCCCCCAACCTTTCCCATTGGGGAATGGGCACATTTTTTGCAAGTTTAAATTAAAAGCATGAATGCTGGTATTTATGTATTTGTCGTGGCCTCTCTTTAAACCTTTTACTTATGAATTCAGGAAATTAAATGTGTCCTTTGTTAAATTAATTCTATCCTTTCCAACATTGGATACTTTCCATTCCAAAGGGAAGAAAATACAGAAATCACGTACATCGCAGCATCCTGGTGATCAAATTATATATAATTCCAAATTAGCAGTCATTCTGCAAAGTCCTAAAAGTGGTGAAACGCAAACAAATAAAAGAAAACATGGAGAGCCAAATGCCTCAGTATGAAACTGCGTCTGACTCATGGCTTTGTCTGCTAATTGTTCTTTGAGAGGTTATACATTATTAGTATGCTTTGTAAAAATTCCTGACAACTGGTGAGCCCAATCTAATGAAAAAAATGTCGCTTACTTATGATGTGCCTAATTACTGCACTGAGAACAGACCTTTTGACAATTTATGCAGTCTTTAATTTAACGGAATATAAATGGCATGAAATGCCTTTTAGTTTGGGCTTTGGCTGCCATTGTGTATCTCATTTCAATGAACAACATTCACATGCAAATACAGTTTGTTTAGAGTGGATACAAATGCCACTAACATGACTGATGAGTGCTTTTGATCAGAGCTTCTGAAATAGAAGACACTTTTTTTCAGATTGGCATATGCAATCCTAGGAGTTAATTATTTAATTTTCATTATTCATAAGTACCTTTGAAGAAAAAGGTTCTGTAAAAAGTTATGGGGGAGGCAGACGCATTTGTGTCTGGATTTTCCATGTGATTGTACCTGCAAGCTGTTTTTAGCTCAGTGTTTCTATATTAATAATGCTTTCAATCTTTAATGTTTTGTGCTTATTAACTAGTTGCTTTAGTTTCGGGTGAGATATAAAATGACACTGTGACAAGATAATTTGATCGTATAAATTTGTGCTTCTTACATCATGTCTAAATCTGGATAATGCCGTTACTGCACATTTGTGTTATTAGTTTTTAGGAGCAGGGCTATCTCAACAGAATAAGGTAACTAAGGAAAATAGTTATCCCTTCTTTGACATAGAAATGTGGCTAGTATGTTGAAATGATCCTAAGAGCTTTGCTCATAGTCATCCTTGCTAGGAAGGCATCAAGCATTGGCTTAAATAAAAAAAAGGGTAGTCCAGAAGGTCATGGGGATAACAACACAATCCTGTAAAAAAAGGAATTGTTGTAGAGCCTAAATATTTTTGTTTGAAGACCAATGCTCTTCATGGCTTGTAGTAATGTGAAGTAACAACATTAGCATGTAAGGCAATTAGGTAATATGGATCATATATGCAAATAAATAAGAAATTAGAAATTGGGTTTTACAATACTGAAAGATATGGTCACAGCTTCTAGTAATAGTATATACAAACATATATCTTCTAAATTTAAATATATAACATAAGCTTTTGGTGCTTAGGATGATAATATTAATGATATCCCTGATGTTGAGGTTACTGATGAAGGCACTATTCATGTTTTGACATTGCTAGATATGATAACTATGACCTGTAAAAGGCCCTCTGTATTGGCTGCCAAGACTGTGCACAATAGGGCATTCCAGATCTCTGAGTTATTACAAAAGAAAAATGGGGTATGTGTTTTTCCCCATAGTTCTCTTTAGGGTCATATACTAACCTTCTCCCATGACCCAAAGCTCAGTATATTGTAGGATTTTGCCCACCATATACTGAGAGCGCTGCAGCCGGGATAGATGCCAACAATACTGTCAACATCCTCCCAGCTGTGTGAGTGAAGCTGGCTCTGCCTAACTAGAGCAAGTTTTTGCCTGCCCCCTTCTCCATTCATTCCTCCATTCAGTGCTGGAGGATCAGAGAGGGTTGGGGGAATCCCTGTGGGGAGTGGTGACTGACAGTCACCACTCACTGCAGGGAGATGATCGGGAAGTGAGTGGATCGGTGCATGTTTCTGCTCACTTCCCGATCAATAGAGCCGACCTGTGAAAGCTTCTTTGTCACAGGTTGGCTCTAAATATGAGGATGAGTGGAAATCACTCACCTCATAGTTTTCCTTTAAAGTCAAATGTTTTCAACATTGATCATTTACCACCTGATACTCTATTGTTGTACATATCCTCTATGCAGCCCAATTGTTGATTACTCGCAGATGGTTACAACCAACTCCCCGAACATCACAGACCTGATTTTGTTGATGAATACCCAATACTCCTATGAAAAATGTTTTGCTATGAAAAAATACCACTTATCCTGCATTATTTTCAGCGTGGAAAAAAGGGATTGTACATTCCAATTGTAAGGTCTGATTTCTCCTATTGGTACACAACTGGTCCATACCTTACTTTCCTCCTCTCCATCTTATTTCCCCTCTTCCCCCCCCCCCTTCCCTTCCAAGTTCCTTATAAATAAAAAATTGTATTGAGATATTTTGCTTTAATATGGCATAATACACTATCTATCTAATATCTAACTATCTAATATTACTATTACTATTTAAACTACTGACTGGTTAATGTTTTCCACACCTGTAAGTTGTTTATACCATATGTCTATTTGCTGTGTTGCATAAACTGACTTCAATAAAGAAATACTGAAAGTAAAGTCAAATGTTTTTTAGGCTTTTTCAAATATTGATTACATCACCTACAATGGATGCTGCTCCTTGATGTTTAAAAGCTTTAGTTGACTGCAAAATCAGCTGGCCCCCCTGAGTACTGGTCCTGATATCCTGTTTTAGAGCAGCTCCTATCCTTTCCTATGGAGCCACCCTTGTATGTGCTAGTAAGCTGTGTGTGTGTGTCTCCACAAACACAAAGGCACAGCAAGGCAAACACTCTCCTGCTCCCTGCTTCACCCTCCTCTTTTTTCCAAACTAGTAGATGGATAGCTGATGGAGACTGTGCTGTCCCATTTGATCTTGTACTGGATAGGAAGTTCAGGGAAACCAAGCTGAGAGAGCTGGAACCAGGTGTTCAGAAACATGATGACTGTAAGTGCTTGGACAAAATAATGTAAATACTTTGCTGGGCAATGTCCATTTGTGTTATCTGGATTCATTATTGTAAACATTTGAGAGTTTAATACTACTTCAAGGCACCTATAGATTTAATATGAACATTTTTGGCTTCAACAGATTGAGGATTCTGGTTACTGTCTGTGGGCGAAATTGAAGAAGGAAGTTAGAATGCATGCACCACTGTTCTTGCCCCCAGCACCTTTCCTATTAAAAGAAAAAAAAAACAGCAAGCAAAATCTGCAAGCATTACATTGTCCCATACACACACAAACAAACACACACACTTCAAGACAACTGAGAAGAACTTTCAAACTCATGGACCCACCACTCATTAGTACCCAAGGGATTTCGGATCATTCATGCACTTGTGACAACTGCCTGTTGGAAGCTTAGTATTTATCATTTTCATGGATACGAGTAAATAAAACTTCTACTTACTTTCTTCATAGGCATCCATGTTTGTTTAGTTGCTATATTGTTCATGGGGAATTTATGTCAGAAAGCGGTGAGATATCATCTCTGTAACCAACAAATATGCAGATAAGGAAGTGGATGTTTCAGCTAACCAACATCCACTAAAATCTGAAATGTTAATTCAAATACTCTAAACATTTTTTTGTAAAGTATTGACAATAGAAGTGGTATTACATCTCCAGTTCCTCCATGGTCATGGACTGATGTTAATGCCAGAATGTAGACTGTAAATTTTATATGTCAAGACCTAATAAAAATAAAATATGGAGCAGCTTTGCATACTGGTGAAAACCAATTACCATTAGTATTATTTAATAAAAACAAAGTCATAGAAAAATATTAATAACATATAAATGAATCCTTACCTAATGGAAAATAAGTATTCTACAACACGGCACCTTTACGCGTGTGGATTAATGTAATGTGCTTCCCGCTGTGTGTGCTTGTTTTATCATGAATCAATATACCACTTAACAGACCAATGCCCTTTCCAAAATGCCAATCTTCACAGCAATCATATACACTTAGAGGGTTGTGGTAGTACTTTACAAAGAGATCTGTCAAAATTTACATTTTATTGCAGAATCCATCCTTTGTAAAAGTGTTCTGGTTACTAAAGCATAGTGCTAAATTGAAACAAATAAAACAAGAAAAAGCTGTAAAAATAATGTAAAGTTCAATGCTTCAAGTTTTTTTATTTATGTTTGCAGTTGTCTGAAGAGTAAACCTTTTGTCTACATAGTAATATTGACAAATATTACAAACAGACTACAGTGGGCTACAGTGATTCAATAAAAACAGACTAAAACTGCAAAATATATTAGTTGTAACTCCAGACCAGTACTTGATAGCAAAATCCATTTTGTAAAATAGTTCCCAGGCCAGAAATAGGAAAAAAACCTATATGAATCCACCCCTTTATCAACCTCTGCTCACCACTAAAACAAAGCAGAACTCTGGGGACATTTTTTTATTAACCCTTGCAGTGGGGCTTCCCCAGCACTGCAAGGGTAACGTGCTTGTTTTGGTCCAGGGAGGAAAATACCTAAGTTAAGCTCACCCAGTCCTCAGATGACCAGCTGTCACAGTGCTCCCTCCAGGCTGTCTATTCCTCTGCGACAGCGATGGTATATCCTATTGGGCCATCACATCCTATAAGCGGTGTATAGAAAGTGATGACTCACGGATCTTAGACTGCTGCAGAGGAGGGGGAGAAAGGCTCCAGGGACCACTCTAACAGGAAGCTGGATCAGAGGATTAAGTAATTATAACTATGTTATTTTCCTCCCTAGGCCAAAATGTGGGACTATTCCGGCTGTAAGAGTTGATATAACCAGGGCTATTCACAAAAGGGTGAAGAGTTTGGAGAAGGCAGGAGAAGTGAACAATCTAGGCCAAAATAGTTGATTTGGAAAAATTCTCCAATTCAGCTCACTTTCCAGTTCAGCTATGTTGTCCTAGATTGTTCACGTCTCCTGTCTTCTCTAAACTCTTCACCCTTTTGTGAATAGCCCTGAAAATTTCCCCAGAGTTCATCTTTAAAGGTTAACTATGGGGTAACCTTTTTACAGGTGCTAACATCCTCCAGTGATTTAAAATCCAGTATATAGCAGGCTATTGCCCACTAAATGCTCAGAGCACTGCAGCCTGGACAGATTCTGACAATACTGTCGAGAGCCACCTTGCTGGCTAATTGACAGCGGGCTCTGCCTATTTAGAGGCATAGAGTGGAAAAGAATTAGGACCCCTGTTAAGTTTTTACTTAATTATTCCTTACTGTGCTAACTTTTACAGTGACAATGGTTTAACTAGACAGGAAGGAGTGGAGATCTGAAATGTCACATACAGCAATTATAAGTTTGTGGTAGCTTTTCTCTTCTGCTGGTGATTTTTCCTTATTTTCTGCCTGGTGAGATTGTTGTCACTGGGAGAGTAAGAGATGGAAAATATCTCTACTGGAGTCCCAGATAGCAGTATACACCTGACATAAATGCTAAACCTGTCCTACTCCATTTAAAACTAAAAACAAACGTAGCTGGACATACACTTTAATATAAAACAACATATATAGGACTCTTGCCCACGTGCATTGAGAGCAACACAGGAGATGCAGTAGCTGGGCAGACTTGGGTCATGGCATCTAGAGCTGCTCTGTCCTCTCACTCTCTGATTTCACAGTGTTTTCCGGGCTTGCAAAACCTCCTATACCTCTCCTGAATGCCTGTGCAATGCTTGACAAATGCCTGAAAACCGCTCTAGGGAGCTTTGACCAAGCAGCACAATAGACTTCAATGTAGGCATTATTCCAGCAGCAATGCCTCCAGAACGCGACATGAAATATACTTTTTGACTCAATGCGATAATAAAGCCCACTTGTGAACTGTTCCGGGGCGTTTCCATTGTTTTATCGCACATAGACATTATTAGGCAGCAGAGAGGCGTTGAAAAATGCCTGATTAATGTCTGGTTTTGCCACATGTGTAAAAGAGCCCATACACTTCTGATTAGGGTTTACAGAGTTCTTAGGAGATTAAGGCTCCATGCCTTGTCATTTTTATGGACACTTATGCTTTATAAAACATAACTTTTAGTTTAATTCAAAACTTACAGAGCTTTGTGTGGTTAAAGAGAGTTTCTGGCCATTTTATGTAAAGGCACAGTTAGCTAATTGCATTCATTTGCTAGTGAAGCAGTGACTGCATCACTTTCTGACTAGCAAGGATTGTTGCTAGAAGGCCTGTGAATGGCATGCAGCTAGATGGAACTGCCGGTGACATTAAGGAAGTAAGTAGGAGTAAAGAAGAGACAAGGGCATTGACAACCAGGGCTGCCATCTAGATTTGTAGAATTCTGCTCTAGATTGTCATTCTCCCCAAAGATTTGGATCAATTTCTGTTGTTGAAAGAAACTTGCATAGCTGCATAGGAACTAAAACAAGAGGGGATTAAGTAATCTTATAAACTAATTTTTACAACGAATATACAATTGAATCTGTAGACCAAAAATGTTACACAGAAAGGTAAAAATGCAGGAAGGGGAAAAATAAAATTGCATTTCTGTAAACTTTAGATCCGACCACCAAGAAATTTGTCATTTATGAACTAAGTTTGGGCATGCTACATGCTCACTAAACAATCTTTTTGTGTGTCCAGGATGCACATAAACAAACTTGTGCATATCCTATAAACTTTGCACTCCCCTAGTGCTGTTAGTCTAAACATTCCAAATTATCAATTAGCCTTTGCTTTTGACACTAGTTCTCCAAGAATGTATTGAAGAATTTAAGGTACCCTGTACACTGAACAATCATTTTCTATCTCTCTGTCTATGATTACCTTTAATTTGACAGATTTTAAGAGCAGGACTAAAATTATGGTACAATCCCTTTTGCAGGAAAGCTTAGAACATAAGCATTCTATGTTAAAAATTCCTTACTTGTCCTCCGTTCTTTTCAGGCTTACTAAAAATTGAAAAAACTATACTATAAATAAGAATTAAAGTTAAATAAGTATGCAGAAATAACAAGAGGCCATTTGATTGATAAGGCTTTGAGCTCTTCACTTATTAATATATATTTTCTGCTTTCACTTGACTAAAAAAACCATAAAACAGGATAAATCAGCACAATTCATTAAAAAGTTTGAAATATAATTCAGAGTTTGTCGACACTACAAAAATTGTCTAAGTTATCTGTTCTTTTGCCATCAAGCATATAGTCATTCTCTCTGGCGGATTATTTATTGAGCCAACACTTTAAAGAGCTTTATTTGTTTGGTGAACTGTAAAAATATACCTTGAATCAAAATTGCCTGAATTCTATTATCAACTAAAAAAAAAAGATAATGGAAAAAAATATCCATACAAAATACTCATTAAGCCATGCCTAATATGCTTTTAAAAATCCCTGACACTCACAACTTCCAAGTTAGTCGGCAGTGTTTCGGGGATCTCTATTAAATATTGATAGACTGATGGACTTAAAAAGCTGGTACAGCTCTATGCGTGGTATGTGATAAATGATTTGGCCAACACATATCACAGTGTCTGCTGAGAATGTTTTAGGCAGAGGGTGCCTCAAGGCTTTATGATGCTTTTTGTGTAAAACATCATACATAGGCAAACCAGCTGTCACTGCAAATTAGGTCTGTGATGGCAGCTGATAGTAAAAGGTAGAATTAGTTTTAATTATTATAACGAATGCATCAAACCAGACAGCTGTAGCCGGATGTGAGGAATTTCATGTTGCGTGTCATCCTATCTTAACAATTTTTATGATGATCTTCAAGTGGTTGTCTTTTCTTTATTTATTTTGTTTAAACCTTTTTGGCAAATTAATTGTTGCCTTTAAAATCATTAGGGAGCATGATGGACATTACTTTCTTGACAAAAATAGTGCCACGAAATCTGGAAAACCTGGACAAGGTTATAAATCCAATTTTTACCAAATATTACTTTACCAAAGTTAGGTTTTTCTACTGTAGTAACTGAATTATCAGATGTCTTTGGACACTAATGCATGATCTCTGAATTTGATCATATATTCTCCTTTTAGTTGTATTTCACAGTACTGAGTTACAGGTAGCAACACTTGTGTGGTTTATTATATAGATACAATGTTTTTGCAACAGTCTAAACCAAACTTTCAATCAGATGCAATGCTTGCTTCCCTATCTATTTGAAACTTAAAGTGTATTTCCACTTTTACAGCCATATTGGGATAACACCTATTTTATATTTGTTACATGCTCTCATTCACATAGCATAAACAAAAATAAAAATGCTTCTTGCAGTTTAAATTGTTTTTACTTTGGTTAAGGTTTTTTTTTTTCTTTTCAATATTTATTTATTAAAGTCAAGTCATGTAATACAGCAAGATGACATTTGGTAATAAAAATACTCACAGGTGTATGAAACATTAACCAGTCAGTAGTGTTAACAGTAAAAGAAACATACATAGATTATTATGCCGTATCAGGCTAAGTATTCAATACGTATTTCTTTCTAATAAACTTGGAAGGGGGAAACATGAGGGGGGTAGAGGGGAGAGAAGACAAAGAGGGGTAAAGTAAAGTATGTACCAGTTGTGTACTTTCAAATAGAGGAAATCAGACATTGCAAAAGGGGTGTATAATCCATTTTTTCCATGCCGAAAAGAATGCAGGATAAGTATTACTCTTCATTGCAAACATTTTCTCATAGGAGTATTGGGTATTAATCAGCATAATCAGGTCTCTGATGTTTGGGGGAGTTGGTTGTAACCATCTCCGAGTAATTAACAATTTGGCTGCATATAGGATATGCATGATGATAGTGTGAATATCAGGTAGGAAATTATCAATGTCGATATGTAGGATGGCGAGTTCTGGACATGGGGAGATAGGCGATGGGGTAAAATGGGAGATTATACGAAAGACTTTGTTCCAAAACCCACGGAGGGACCTACAATGCCAAAGAATGTGTGAGAGTGACCCAATGCTTCCACATAGTCTCCAGCAGAGCAGAGAGTTGGAGTTAGAGAATTTCGACAGTTTGTATGGAGTGTGATACCACCTATGTACAGTTTTTTGTAGAAGTTCCCAGTGGTTGGAGCAGTGGGATGCTTTGTGGGACAATTGAAGTGCGAGTTTCCACTGTGACTCTGAGAAAGATTTGCCAATCTCCCGTTCCCATTTCAGCATAGGTGGCGTTTTTTGGAAGTGGCAATAAAGACCTAGTAAAGCGTAAAACAGAGAGATACTTCTTTTGGTGGGGGCGGTGCTGAATAGGAATTTATAGAGGTTGGCGTCCACAGGAATTGAAAGCGGTAGAGGATGTGAACTCAGGAAATGTGTCACCTGTAAGTACCGAAACAAAAAGAAAAAGAGTGGGGGGGGGGGGGGGGGGGGGGTTATAGGGAGGGTTCTAAAGATATAGAGTATTTTGGGAAGGAGCAACATTTTGAACGCTGCTACTCCTCTGCCGCATACTGTGAGATAGAATTTAGAAAGTGAGGCTAGTTCTTTGGGTATGGATTGAAGGAGTGGCTTGTAGTTATATTCGTATATTTTTAATGACGACATTGGGAGATGTATACGTAGATAAGGAATACATGTGTCCGCCCATGGATAAGGGAATGTAGATTGTAAAGTTAGTTTCAGAGAGGGGGGTATGTTGAGGCCTAGGATTTGGGATTTTGTGTAATTAACTTTGTAGTAGGAGACTTTGCTGAATTGGTCTAGGAGATGTTGTACAGCAGGGAGAGAACATACTGGATGTGAGAGGATAAGAACTATATCGTCTGCGAAGAGACCTATCTTGTTGTTGGTAGGACCTACTGCAACACCATGGATGTGGGGATGTGAGCGCACAAGGGTTGCAAGCGGTTCCATTATGAGGACGAATATTATGGGTGAAAGGGGGCAACCTTGTCGAGTGCCATTTGAAATTAATAGGTCGTTTGAGAGGAAACCTGAGGTGAGTACCTTCACACTAGGCGTGGAGTATAAAGCTAAAATAGCATTCAGTATGGGACCTATAAAGCCAAACTTCATTAAAACCGATTTCAGGAAGTTCCAATGTATTCTGTCGAATGCTTTTTCGTCGTCTAGGGAGAGGAAGAGGGAGGGAACTTTGTTGAGTTCTGTGTGTTTTAAGACATTTAGTAAACGTCTGGTGCCGTCAGGGGCCTGCCGTCCGTGCACAAAGCCGTGCTGGGGAGCAAGTGTATGTTTAAAGCTTTTATAGTATTCATTAGGGTAACCATCAGGGCCAGGAGATTTATGTGAGGGAAGAGACTCAATGACTTGGGTTATTTCAAGGGTTGTAAAAGGGGCGGATAAGTCTGACACCTGCTGTGACGTGAGAGTGGGAAGGTGGATGGAGGTAAGAAATGCATTAATCTGTTCAGAAGTGGGTTGATGAGTAGTGGGATTTTCGTGTAGGTTATATAGGGAATGGTAGTACTGTTGGAAGATGTCAGCCATTTGTTGAGGGTGAGTGGTTTTGTTCCCTGAGGTTGGATCAGTGAGGTGAGACAGTCTGGAGTTGTATGAGCGGGTGGTTAATGTTTTAACGGTTAAAATTTCTTGTTGCTTCCATCTTCTTAAAAATGATATGAGGGCCTGTAAGAGGTGGGGGGTTTTGTCAATTGAGAGGTGGTTTGTCCATTGTATGTTAATGAAGCTTATCAGATAAACACAATTCTCAAATTTCAGTCCCAAGACCTTCCATTGGGACAGACCACAGTGAAAGGGCTAAGAAAAACTAGGAATCAGCCAAAATGGAAATACACTTTTAAGTGTGTCTGAAGCCATTGTTTAGCTTTAGCTAGGTTAGGGGAAGGGTTAGATACCCTGACCCTGTCATGATTATTTATTTTTCCCTAATAAGGAGATACACCCTCTCTATTTGTGCTCGTGACTGAAAGGGAGGTAAAGTCACACATTTTGAGTTGTCAAAGGAACATTATGGAGGGGAAATATTTCAATGAGGATGTTTGACTGTCGTCTAAGAGAGGATTTCCCTTACTCGCACTTCTTGTTGTGTCTTTGAGACAGTAAGGAAAATCTTCCTAATGGGACAAAAAAAAATCCAAAAAGCTACACAGATTTTAACCATTCCCCACTCTAGTAGATAGACAACTAGAACCATAAAAACCTCCCTTTAGAAGGAAAGAGGCAAGAGTTCCCAACCAGATCTATATCCCATATACAGAGCATTAGTGTACATAGATAGGTACTTTTTTAGATGTTTAGTTGGCTGCAAATAAGTCAAATAAAATCTCACACTTATTGCCAGCTGTTGAAGACATAACACCTAAAAGATGCCCAGTAGATAGATCACATGCTTGTTCAGGGTGTTATGATATCATAAATCCCTATTATTAAGCCCTCAACCAGGGTGAAATGTGCCATAGAGGGGTTTTGTTGGTCTGGAGTGATTTTAAATTGTAAGCCTCACTAATGGAATGAAAAAGAGACTCTGGAGGAGTGTGACCTAAATATTTGCCATTTATTTACTATGGGAAGAGATTGATCATGTTGCTGGTGTGAGCACCCACAGCTAGTGTGTGCTATATAATCTCTGCCTGTGATGCTATCACTTTAGCCATCAACATAATTATCCTTTCTATCTTATTGAAGATGATAGTAACACTAATGGTAACACTAAAAACAAAAGCCTAATAATGTTTACATAGAATATTGAAACTTGTATATTTACCTGTCCAGGAGTAACAAGTGGAGGAGAAATAAAACCAATATAGAACTGGAAGGTTTTATGGGCACCATATTGAAGTCTTTCATTTGTACATTGTAAATGTTATTGGTTAAGGGTTATGGAATCATGAGATCAAGATTTTGCAAATTTGAGTTTCACAGTTATCTATCTCTAGTTTACTATGGATAGATCCAGAAAGAGTTTGAAGGCAATCCAATTGCACATATATATAAAACTTAATTAAGAGGCATCCAGTCTGCTCTGCACAGTAAAGCCAAATCTTGCCATTTAAGTTAAACTGTGTTGTGACTGTAAGCTTTCCACATAGTAATTTGCTTTTACGTTTCTTAAATCAATATAAAATAACCCACTCTTTGTGCTGAGATGTGTTTTTGGTAATGAAAAAAGTAATTCAACTCCATGTCAAGTAGGTCAGACATTAGGAGAATATTCCTAGAGCGTATTTCATTACTTTTATAAGGTCCCTTGCTTATTTATGACTTTCAGACTTATTTGGGCCACAAGGTCCCAGCTCAGATCTGAGTCTCTTTGGTTATTAATGTCATTAAATTATGTGCACTTGCCCTGCTAGTCCTGATAAAAAGATTAAGTTATCAAATTCCTGCACTTTTTTTTGTCTCTTGGGTTTTGTATAATTTATATTTTTACCTACACTTTATTATGAGTACTTACTTTTTTGTTTTTAAATGCATCTAGTAAAGTATATTTTTTTCAATTGAATTAGCAGGTTGTGGACCTTTGCCTTTCTATTATCAACAAAATCACTTGTCTAGATACTATTAATATTGTATTGTTATAAGAGTGTGAACCTCCAACAGTGTAATTACATAATTGTGTTAATATACTGCATTATAATCAGCGCACAAAGTTTTATAACCATTTATGTGACTCTTAACTTCTTGTACATGATCATTTCCTAAATATCTATTTAAAAAGGTATTACAGTATTATACATTTATTTTTTTTTTAAATATACTTTTTTGCATTTTTTGTTTCAAATATTGCAGGTTACTTTTGAATACTTCACATGTCACATGATGCTATTTATCTCAGTCTATGCTTACATTACTTTCCTTGAAATATCTATTTGGGGATAAATAGATTTCTACCCTTAGTCCCACTAAACAGATGGAGAGTCCTTTGGGCCCCTATGCAATTTAAAGTGACCCACAGGATCACTTGTATAGAATACATACCTTTCTAGTGGTCCTTATGTTGAAATGCTGACACTTTACTGCTCCCATGCCACTGGGTGGGTCAAAGACCTGCTACACCCTGTGGACACAGTGGTTCCTTACGCTGGCTAATAAGTCCTTCAGTTATGTACAAGCTGGTGGTAAGAGCCACAGCATGTGGAGGGGGAGAAGATATTCCACCAATAAATGAAAAAGAGGACCAACAGACCATTTTACAAAGTCACACATCTAAAATTTAATAGTAGAGCCTACTAATGTACTACTAATGTAGTTGAATTTGTCTATTACATTCTCCAGAATATAGAAAAGGAAAATATCCAGCATGGTCAGTAAAACCATGTGTAGTGACCATGCCTGAATCAGATCAGAAACTTCAACACATGGAGGTCAAAGAAAATGTGTGATTCAGCTTTTCAGTTTCTGCCATAACTATTAATATCAATTTTAAATGGACTGGGCTTCTAAAAGTGTAAGAACATTTTTTTCACAGCTCACAAAAAAATACACATTTTAAGCTAACAAGTAATTATGTTCACAACTCCATGTAAATAGTAGAGAATCAATTTAACACATTGCAGATATGTCGGCTTATTGTTATTTTTGGAGCATTATCTAAATGTCCTTATTTCTGATCTGCCCATCCAGACGTTCATGTGTTTTTCAGAACTAAAACACATCTCTATTCAGATCAGTAAATGGAGACCTGCTTTTCAAATTAAAAAGGAACAATTGTGTACATTTGTTTTTGATGTGCGATTGATGATCTGCACTTTTGATGTATTTGAATGGAATATTATAAGTGACCCTGTATGACTTCTCTTGATGTTTATGAAAATCATTTCCTATAGAGGAGTACAATGCATGTTTGCAACATACCTCCAAGTCAAATATCCACCACCTTTTAAAAAATTAATGTTTTAACCATAAATGTATGAAACCACATCAAAATTATTATTATATTACTCTTTAAGAGGCAGCTTTTCAGTGAATGTGCATCTGTTACATAGCCATTTATCACTTGTCAGGAGGCTGATTGGTCCGTAAAATGTAGCATAAAAAAAAATAAGGCAGTTTTAATGCTAAATCTAACAAGAATAGCAAAAATCACTCTCCAGCTTCTTATAACACTTATAAGACCTATATTATCCTTATAAGATCAACATGACCCAAGTCAAAGGTATAGTGTAAAAAAAGTTTTTGCCATAGTTTGTGAGTCATAGGGGATTTACTAAAGGCATAAAACTTGTTCACTTTGCAAATGTTATGTTCCCTTAGCTTATTAAATAAGGTGAAGCTATGTCCACTTTTAATACTCAATCATGTAGAAGAGACTTTTTTAAATAAAGTTTTTTTCTGGCACTTTTGGCTGATGAAAGTGAGCATACTCCAAACTTATTCACTAAGCTAATTCAACAGCATCTCCGCCTCTCCATGTGTTTATTCAGCATATCTCTAATGTGTGTTTTCTATTTATTCTCTTCCTCTCATGCAATCATTTCCTTGAAACCAGTTTCTGCTGTGAGGAATAAAGGCAAAGGTAAGTTTTATTGTTGCATTCAGACTCGTGTATGAGTAGTAACAACCCCACTAGTTTTCCAGTGATTAGGCCATTGTAGTTGTGTTTGTTAAAGTCATTGTGTACACAGTGTTGACTTGATTGATGCTTGTGCAATATTTGTGGTGGAGCTTAGAAGCATCAAATATCTATTAAGTGTTCTATGATTACCAAAAGCTATGCATATGCTGGTTTGTATACATTTGACTGTCCTCTTCTAATTATTGTATTATCAATATCATTTTGGTTGCTGCAATAGAATTTATATAACAAGAAAATGTTTTAAGGTTTATCCAGTACATACTAGGTGTATCCTACCAAAAGTGTAAAAATTGCAGCACACAACAGTGTTGCAGCCTGCTACCAAATGCAGCAAAATGTAAAGTGTGTGTTACTATTTGTCTGAATGGACTACATTTTCCGCACACAAGAAAGCATGTGGTATGACAGGGCCTTACTAGCATTTGTATACAGTTCTGCCTTTTTTTGGATTCTAAACAACAATACCATTTTCAGCTCAAAAACTTAACATTATGGGTCCAATCCTCCTCTGGGTAAATGATGGGCCCATATGTAGCTTGCATTACTGAATGCAGATTCTATTTTGAATCCATTTCAATCTGCTAAATTTTCCAAACTTCATCTTATTCCCCCTTACCCCTCTATTAAAGCCGCCATAAAGATTTGGATAAAATTTCACCTGACTTCCTCTCTTTCTCAATCTACCCATGCATATATCCCTCCCTCAATATCTTGAAACATATTATACCACACATCACATTATCTAACTGGATCCACCTAGTTAGTATTTATGTTTCAAACTCTATGAAAATACCTAATTGAAATCCCTGGCTCAATTATCCTCTCAATATAAGATTCCGCTGACTGAATTCCACCGATATTATCAAATTAAACATCTTTTAACGAGTACTCCGATTCCCACAGATCATACACATTGACTTTAAGGTATATCAATTTTCATTAAATCCTTCTTCAACTAAGAAAGGTATAGCATTATTCTATAATGACTTAGGAAACACAAGCCACTTCTCAAAATCCTCTCATATGCTTAAATGGGAGCGTGAGTTGGGAACCTCTTTTTCTGACTCTCAATAGTGAAAAGCTATACAGATCTCATATTGCACCACACATAGAGCTTCTCATTGTGAATCCATTCATAAGTTAGTTAACAGGGGGTATTATACACCCTAAAACATTGGCAAACTTCTCCAATGCAAATTCCCCATTGTTGGCAAATATATGGTGAAGTGGGGTCTCTAGTTCATATTTTCTGGCAATGCAAATCATTATGCTCTTTTTGGAAATAGATATTCCAGCTCATTTCCCAATTTACATCATACACTACTTCCCCCAATGTCCATTTAGCGCTCCTCCATATAGACTTAGATGCATTCCCTCCCTCTTCTAGATCTATAATCACGCACATATTACATGCGGCCAAGATACTAATTGCCTGAAAATGGCTCTCTTCATCTCCTGCCAATTTATCCAAAGTTATCCAATTATCCGCTTGCCGTCCTCCCGTTGTGAGAAAATGGACGGACGGCAAAGTCCCATCGGCGGGTTGCCGTAATTAGACAGCTTTTTTTTCTGCTAACACACGTCCCTTAGCGCGCGTGCACAGGCAGAAAAAACCTGTCCGATCTGCACAGCTGTTGTTGGCTGTTTGACATACACATGATCTGCGGCTCTATAACCGCTGATCGCTTGTATGTTGTGGCTGCTCGCCCCCTCCCACTCCTGCAGTGCCGAACGCATATGCATCGGCTCGGCTGAGCCGTGCTGAAAGCCGAAGCTGGCCGAGCGGCCGTCCTTTGGCCGGCCGACAGCCAGCTTCTGACAGCTCACTTTCAGAGAAATCAGCGTCCCTGGTTACCTGCTAACCAGGGACACTGATCTCCAAACAGCAAACTCTCCCTGGCGGCCCGGGAGTCTCGTGCTTCCGGCCGCCAAGGAGAGAAACACTGCTGTGTCTTTTTTTCTTTATTCTGACACGAGCGATGTCAGAATAGAAAAAAAAATAATTTTCGTATTGAAAAGCATTGGGACATTACTATTGGCTATTTCAATTTGCAATAGCCAATAGTAAACTAGCATTGTACCCACCCTCTGCTGCAGTTCCCCATCAGGTCCATCAGCAGAAGGCGGGAATTGATATTCCATGGATTTTTGTGCAACACAAAATTGTGTTTTGATAGAAACTAATCTTAATAGACATTATTGCATGGTGAAATTAGAGGCAAAATTCCGGTAAAGTTCAAATCTATAATTTGACATAAAAATCAGTTTTGCCAAAATCACTCCCTTACATACTGTATATTATAGGCTCACAGTGGTTGAGGCACTCTCAGGACTCAGGGAACAAGATAAATAGTACAATCTACTACATATTCATAGCATTGACCCTGCTGCAGACCACCTTTATAAAAAAAAAACATACACACACAGATATCTATATAGATATATATCTATATAGATATATATAGATATATATCTATATAGATATATA
>NW_017307576.1:172461-188150 GCF_000935625.1 Nanorana parkeri
TATATATATATATAGATATATATATAACATTTCTTTATTACATTATTATTTTTTTGTTGTTTTTTTAATATGCTCACCTGCAGTTATTTTTCTCGTACCCCATTTTCTGAATATTCCTGTAAATGTGTACACTGCCAATTTACAGGCCCTAGTGTTAGCAGTAATTAAATATCTCTATCTACATTATTTATCCAATGTGTATTGTTATGTCAGTGCCACAGACAGACATATTGGGGGGCAAATAAATGAGCGAGACAGAAAGTTCAGTTTGAAATGAAGGCAAACAAGGCTAAAGGTGAACTAATTGGTCCTTATGACAGACCTTGACTCTATTAGGGCACTTTCAAGTAAACCTTTAGAAGCTTCAGTACACAAGGGTACATAGGTTACTATAAGATAATATAAATCAAATCCCCCTACGGTGTTATTTTATCAAAGGCTAATTGGATTCAAGCAAGCCTCAAGAAACACTTAAAGATGACAAAGCTTTCAATATTCTTGTGGCAGAAAACAAATTTATATCTCCATACCAAATGGAACCAAGAACACCTAAGGCCAAAATAGATGCTGCTCTATAGGATTTTCACTTATGTGACCGGCTTGTGCTAAAGCATTGTCAGCTAGAGTAAATCTATAAGAGAATCCGGCTGACGTCTACCAGTGAGTTAAGAAAGAGACTTATGACAGTTTGAATCATGTATTAACAAGTACCAAAATAGTAACAGAAATTACAGTATATAGTTTAAAGTACACAGCACTTTAAAATATTGTCCAGTGGCCTAGCAACAGGAAAAACAAAGGTAGCAATTGTTTTTTGTCCCAATATGTTTAACTCTAAGCCTAAATGAAAAAACATTTCTTCCCACTCTGAGAATTGAAGCAATGGAAATATTACCATGATGTACCTGATCACTTTAATGGGCTTTCACATTAACACTTTGTTATATTGTGTGTTTCATGGCTATTACTAAAAAATCAGTCCATCCAAAATTGGACAGCCAGAACACAAGATTTGCCTAAAGAAGCCTTCCCATTTGAATATCAGATTTTTTTTCATTTTATAGTGAATATGAAAAAAGGTGCTCTAACTTTGATTCCACAGATTGAAGGCATTCTGTGGAAAGGGTAGTCAGGACTATAGACTCTAGGATAAAATATTGCCACCTGAGTCCCCAATGGATTTAATGCAACATATTTTGCCCACCCATAACTTTAATGTCATATTTGGGGAAGGTTACCCTTTATTTTTTTTCAGCTGCTGTCTTGTTTAACATTTTATATTATATTCCACACTTTGCAAAAATACCATTATATGGTAGGTAGGTATTCATTGCCTAATTGCTATCACTTCCTTGTACAAGATCCTTGTCTGGAAACTTAGCAGAGGTACAGCTGCAAAATATGATGCATCACCATCTGCAATTTTGGTTGAACAGCGCAGTAACTAAATGAACATCTCACTTTAGATGTATTATGGATGTATTTGTTATTATAATAATATATTATGTTATAATAATATTCCTAAAAGGTTATCTTCACAAAATAGACTGTAAGTTAAAAGTATGGCCTGATAAAACTATTTGAGGGTGGGGTGGAGAAGAGTTCTCCTCAATGGAGTCTCAGAGAGTAGAGAACTCCAGATGGGGCTATTAGCCCTGCTCAGATCCATGCACAATACAGAGAATTATTTTGATTCTGTTTAAACTAAAGTTATATTTGTATGTGACAGTATAACTATATGCAGCTGATTTCCTGTTCATCATTCCTATAGCAGGACACAATAATCAGCTACCGCATCCTCTATTTAACCTTAGATACCTTTCAGTAAGCAATATTGTACTAGAGTTGTTTATACCCATCTACGCAACAAATGTTAAAGTTGGATTAAGCTCTGCTTTTAGCGTCCTTGGTGTTTGCCATAACGTGCAAATATACACAGTACAGTGGTAGCTCGGTTCACAAATTCTTCTGTTTGCGAACAATTTGGTTCGCGAACAGGAAGTTCGGCAACATTTTGCTTCCGTTCACTATCTCTGCATCGGGTGACGAATGCAACCACAGCCATCTTCCCCGCTCTGACACATGGTCGTGGATTTCTCTAGTTAACATCGCGGTCTGATCACAGTTTGATTCGGTTTCTCGACCAATTCGGTCCGTGACCAGAATCATGGAGCAAATTAAGTTCGTGAACCGAGGTGCCACTGTATTTTTTTCACATAATGGCAGACGTACCTGCCAAAACACCCAATGCAGCACTGTAATGGCTGCTATGTCCCTTGTTGCTGTACCGCTGCTGCTGACATGATCCTGACATACACGCAGGTAAGACTGTCAGCAATGTTTATTTGAGTTTAGTTCCATTTTAATAAGATTTTAAATGCAGGAGTCATGTTCTAAACTGAAAACATAGACCAAAGTCTTATCTGACAGATACACCAACTGCTGTTATGAAAAGTAGTTAAAGCCATTTGAAATACTGCATGAGTTACACCCTACCAATATACGATATTTAAAAACTGCAAGCTCTCTTTAAATAGATTCACTTTTCATAAGCTCCCAAATCTGTAGCATATTTATCCAATGTGGTTATTCAAAGTTATTTTACATTTTTGTACAGGCAGAACTGTGATTCATTGGAAAACACTGGCTTAAAAAGTATGATAAATTCTAGTTGTACCAGCGTGTTGCTGTAACCAGTATTTAAAAAGGATTTTTTTTCAGAATAAATTACTTGAAGTTCAAGGCCGATATTCTCAAATTTATGATGCCATGCATGACACCAATATCATGCAATTTATCCCACTGGTAACAATGGGGAATATTGACTGATGCTTGTGCATTGAATAGTGTTGTAATTATTAGGAAGGCGAGGGACAATCCTTCTGCCTCCTGTGCTGGGTTAAAGCTATGTGTGCGCCTAGAGTTTCTGCAAACATTATGCGATCTCTATTCATTTAAGAGGTTTCTAGGTCAGGAGCAAGAATAAGTACCTACTTGTTACAATAAATTCTATTGGCCTCCCATTGCTTTGGCAACATAATTTCATGGTTGCGACAGGGAACACACTGCAAGGCTTTTTCATCTAGCAATATCCATCTCTTTCATTCCTCTCGATATTGAACATTTTCTACATTAATCTATTCTAAACTGTGCTGCTGTTAGGTCATAAATAATCAGATTTCTTCACCGAGAGTTGTGCTGAGGGTTTTTTCTGAGAGTTTCAGCGATGCATTGCCATTGTGCTCAGAAATGTACCTTTACATTACTGCCTGTGTTTGAAGTTATCAACATTCTACTGCTCTTTGTCTGGCATGCTTCTTCACTTCAAGGTATACAGTAGGTAAACTTCACAGTATAAATTAGATAATACAAAGAACTGTTAGTTCAGTGATCTTAAAGAGTATTTTATAGTAATGTTAAAGTGACATTAAAGTCAAACTTTTCCCCCTCTTCCCAATCCTGTAGGGACTTACCTTAAATTATGTTTTTTAATCCGATCTTCTTCTTCTTTCCTGTGGTTTTTAGCTGTCCCTCCAGAGCTGGTGCTGGTCTCTGATCCAGCGCTGACTCCTCTGTCCTCCTCTTCACTCAAGACCCACAGAATCTGTGCAGGTGCACACTGCTCCATATACTTACCTTGTGTCTCTCCTCGTCTCCCAGCCGAACATCTGAACTGCGCATGCGCCCGCCCCAAGATCCTTTGCGGCCACCTGAGAAATGTTCAGATGTTCGGATGGGAGTGCGGAAGAGACACATGTAAGTATTAACCCTTTGAAAACGTTTAAAAAAAATCATTTTGCATATATCTACTGCTTGCTAGCAGTAGATATATGCAAAACCATGCAAGGGTTTAATAACCCTTTAATGTTTTTTTATACTATAAGGGCAAACATTTGGGAACACCTGACTAGTGTTGCTTGAATATGCCAGGCTACCCACAAACCATCAACAAAACACTGTATCTGAATCTGAACACCACTGAAGTTAATGGTAGATGAATTTGGGTGGGCTGTGCATGCCACACTCCCACTTCTAAGTGACAGATTCCCAACTGCAGCAGTTTAAATTTACCACACAGAGTCCTGGCTGACGTCTTTGAACAAATTTGAACAGTAGAGTTACTGAAGCCAGGAATCTGTCATTTAGTGGTGGAAGTGTGGTCTGTACAGGCAGGTAGGCAACATGTAATTTTTGCACTGCATTCAATGCACTTAAACATGGCACATATCCAGTTCCAGCTTATACGAGCTGAATCTGTGATGTCCGGGACAAATTTAAATTTTTCTTGAACACAAACTGCAATGCTGCAACTGACAATTTGGGGAACATCCTTTTTGGTTTCAGCATTACTATGTTCCTGTGCACAAAACCAATTCATAAATGCATGGTTTGACAAGTTCGGTGGGGAGGAACATTCTGCACAGAGATGTGACCTCAACCCTGTGAAAGATCTTTGGGGTGAATTGGAATGTTGATTGTGAGCCACTATTTCTTGTCTGAATGAGAATTACAAAATGGTCAAAAGTAACAGGTCATGAGTTAGACAATCTCTTATACCCACATACATCAAATCTACACAACAATGGCAAAGTCACACCAAGCATAGTCAAATGGACCCTTATTTTGTCTAGTGGAAATAACATTAAAAGTTTATTATGTAGCAGGAGAAATAATTTCAAGATTAATACTGAACAAAGGGGTAAGACCTATCCGGCACTTTTTAGTGCCAATTTGGTATTTACAATTTTGATTATGGATCATTACTTATATTTTGTTTTTGTATGACCCCCAGACTACCTCCCTCCGCTCCTGATGAAGCGCACATTGGCGCAAAATGCGTTGAGCCCACAAGCAGTGCCCCTACAGCATTGCAAGCAATTTATCACCCCCACAAGCATTGCTCTTTCCACCCGAGGTTCACCAATATAACCAATCAATACCTGTTTCTTTTTGGTTGCCTATGATGCTGTATTTCACATGTATAGATTCATGACCATTTAGGCAAACCTCGATTGTGGTGTATAGGGGGTGATAGGAGGTATTTTCTTCTGAGGTATACGTCTTTTTACATTTTCATGCATTAAAAAAATATATATTTGTTCAATAAATGTATATCTTTTATATACCTATGAGACTGAAGTTTATTGGACTTGTTCTTTCTGGAGCCACCTAAAAACCCCATCTTTCTCTATCCCTTCTTTTGTTATAATACTATAGTACAAGGATTTGCAGTTGATATATTTGCTATATGAAATAATATAATACAACATCCCTGCAATTCAGGAAATGTTTTAGTTGTTTATGATATTTCCAGAGTCCTTATGTCAAGAGATTATGAAATAGTCATCTGTTTCAATAGGTTTATTCATAATCATTATAAATGCTTCAACAGTCAACAATAGCAGCTCTCATGTTAAATGTATACAATTGCTGCCTGTATTTTCCATTTCAAAGACATATAGAGATAGGTATCTGCGACTGCTTTTGGTTTGCACTACTGTGGCTTCTATTTACCTCTGTAGTTGGTGCTAGACCACTCCTAAAACTGACTGGCTCATTGAAATAAAAGTATTTGCTCTAAAGATTTAAGTGTGCAAACAATGTTATCCAGCATTTAAAGGTTAACCCAATGTGTAACTTAAACGATTAACGATTAACATGCATATACATCCAATCACTTTAATTGAATATAAGATTTAATTTGTGAATTTAATTTTAAAAGTCATTTTAAGTAGTTTTAAATCTGCATCTCTCATAAAAATTATACCTAGTGATCCGGCTATGTAGGTTCTTGTTCATGTGCTTTCTGCTATAGGGGGACAACTCCCCTGTCCATGTCTCTCAAATTGTCATCCTATCACACAGGCTTCTAATAAAGACTACAAGTAGGTGTTTAAAACTCATTATGAAGGCATAGTCTACTGATGTCACTATCAGGAAACCTGCCCTGAGAATGACATTTATGTACACAGGAAGAGGCTGCAGGAGATCACTCATCAACAGTATGATGCAACAAGGGATAAAAAATGGGAAAACAAGTATTTATTTTTTAAACTGTTTATGTTTAAACTGTTAGCAAATAAATGTAATTTAGTTAGCATTGGCATCTACTTCATCAAAACAGTAACACTAAAACTGCTACACTGGTACCTTTGTTTCTTTTAAAGTATATGTAAAGCCAAAACTTTTATTGAATAGTTTTGAATAAAGTAGGGAAGGATTAAAACTCCTGTCAGATTATTTTTATTGGTATTTGGGGCTCTGGTAAAGAGATTACCCTTATGTCCTCTCTTGCTGACAATGATTTCACCACACAGGAAGTAAGAAAAGGTCTGCAACAGGGACATAGACATAACTAGAAATCTGACAGACGTTCTAGCCTTCCCCTACGCTACAATATTTTCAGCAGGCCTGAAATAAAATTTAAAACTTTCTATCGGAGCCATAGATAGCAGTAAAAACAAAATATATAATACTTCCCCATCAAAAAACTACAAAACTAAGTAAAAAACTTTTGGCTAGACATACACTTTTAATGTGAACTCTAGGCAGATGTAATCATTAATACATTATTACATGTATTTATTACATGTATTTTTTAATTAAAACTGTAAGTGCCTGAATTTGACCTGGTATCAGGATCTTTTTGCCCCTTTATACTAGAAGCGAAAGAAGCAGCGCAAGTAGCCAATCAGTCCATGTACTGATAAGAACCATGCTTGTAGGAAGACAAAGCAGAATGACAGAATGATGAGCTCATCGGTGTGCTGCTTCTTTCAATCACAGGCTGGGGTAGGTCCAGGATCACCTGGGCTCAGAGGAAGTGGGTTAAATGATGCTGGCCATCAGACTGAAGTAATCCAGTTGCAGGAATCTCTGGATTAGAGCTGAATATTGAAGCAAAAGCTGGTTTTGGTATTTATCTTTAAATAGGATATAATTTTTTATGTTGTTGTTATTGGCTCAAATTCTGCTTTAAGTTTAACAGAATAACCTTTCTTGTTCTACCCAGATAGCAAGAAATTGTGCTGCAAGTTTGAAAATGACTTGCTAAACTCTTGCAGACTTGCCAAGCTTCACAATTTTGTTGCACAATTACAGCAAGTCTGCATTGCAAGTCTCCAGACCAGCGAGCTTGCAGAGCTCTTGCTAAGACCTGCAGGACTCTTGCTGTAGACTTGCCAAGCAAATTTGCTACAAATTCAAAAAGTGTCAACTAGAACTTGTGCTGCGAGCGTTCTGCAAGTCTACAACTTGCCAGGAATGTGTGCAGCAAGTTAACAAAATTACAATTTAACCCCGACACAAGTTTGTGGAAAGTTATCCTTGCTATCTGGGTATTTGCAGCTAACTATGATTGTTTAAAGCTCACACAAGAACCGGACATGGGTTCCTTGTATTCTGTATTGTAATTGTCCTTTCATGTGATTGGCTTACTGCTGTTTCTAACTGTTTTCTTCCTCATAAAACGCCAGGACAGATCAAGTGACTATAACAGGGAGATGCTCCCACACAGCACCTACTTAAAGCTGAACTCTGGGAAAAAAATAACCTTAAGGTGGAAGTACACCGGCACTGCAAGAGTTATATGCTTGTTTCATCTAGGAAAAAAGAAAAAGCAACTATACTAACTATACTTATCTTCATAATTTTCCCCAGCAGCTGGCACTTTTCTCTCTCCAACACAGTGGGTTGTAGGAGTCCCTCTAAAAAGGTATTTTTTTCCCTGAGTTCAGCTTTAAGAAGTAGGAAGCGGTCTGTTTGACTAGGCCTGTGATCTAGACAACCCTTTCAGACATTATGCCTAGGTCCCGGACCTCCCTGCATACTACAATACAGTTATGGTGATCCTGTCACATAATTAAAAAGTCTTAACCAAGAATGTTCTTGTAAAGAAGAAACAGAAAATTGTATCTCTTCTAGAACCCACGCCTTGAAAAAGTGCTCATTTGCTGAAAAAAATCACCCCTTGATGTTTGTTGGGATGTCATGAAGTGACATTCCCCTGAGACCAATACCTTTCACTGGTTTCACGTGCTAACCTCCACATCATTACAGTACATGGCAGTAGTGACATCAAGGTCAGAAGGTGGAACCAGTGAGGGCTGTGGGAGACAAGGGAGATTGACACCCCTAAAAGTATTGGTTTGCTAGTGAGCATCTGGGAACAATTTCTCAGGCAATGGAGTGTTCACTGAAGCAGGAGAGGTAAGTGTTTTGTTTCTTTTTTTACAGAGGTATACTTGGGCTGTACTACCTACCCAACAGAAACTTGCAATTTGGACAATAAAGGAGCTGCATTATATTGATGGGGTCATCCCTTTGCTCTCCCTTTGATAAGCCTCTTTACTGGGGCTTATCATTAAAGTTCTATTTGGCTTAAAGTGCTGATTTCCCTCTCTAATACTCAATGCTGCTTTGAAGGTGATTGCAGAAGGCTTTTATAAAGATTTTGGTACCTATTTAGTTGTAAAAATAAAGTTAATGATTTTTAATAAGCGCATTGTATTTGTTTTGTCGTACCTGGAATTGGCTACAATATAGTCAAGTTGGAAATGGAACTTCTCATTCTCTAAGTCTGTTGTAAGGGAGCTCTTTTTTCAGAGCAAATGTTTATTACAACTTAATATCTTGTAGTTTTGCAAGTCAAGTGAAAATACTGCTATCAGCAGGCTAAGTAAAAGTAAAAGTAGGCATCAGTCGGCTGAGCACGTAAAAAAAAACAAAAAACTGCTGACATAGGAAGACATATATTATTTAAAAGTAATTAACTTATATTTTGAGAGTACTTTACTAGTTCCCACAAGAGCAAAGTCTTGCTGTTAGTGACTTAAAAAGAGAATATACTTGATAGATGTATGTTGATGTGTGGTCCTCAGAATGCTTACCACAGGACATGATATCTTTCTATAACTGTATCTTCAAACAAATCAAGACATCACCTACTCTACACACTGAGGTAGATACTATATGCCCTTGACAATGACCATAATTGGTTATAATGAAAGCATTGTCTTCAGTTTCATAGAGATTGTAGAATGTCTATTCATATAAGGATGTGGCATCACTTTTTAGAAGGTTGCCTTTATCCTTCATATGTTTTTGATTGAATAGTTAATGAAGACGTGACTGTGACTGTAACTGTGTGATAATATGGTTTATTGTTGATTTATATGAATGAAACCTCAGGAATAGAATAAATAGCCATTGAACTGGTTGATATCAGAAACATATGCATTCATTGTTTTATTGCAATCTTTGTTATATTCATTATCTAGCAGCAATAATAGTTTACTGTATATAAAACACAACACTGTTTACTTAGTAAATATTTTCTAGCAGTAAATTTTAACTATTGACAAAGAAACTGATTTGAAGGACCTTGTATTGATCAACATTTCTTTTAAAAAAATCTAGAGACCACTTATGACTTCTGAACAGGGCTATGTTGCTCTTTGTGCACTATATGATAAACAGAGTTCAATTATCAATCATTCTTCCGTCATGTTAACTGAAATATAAACTGAAATTTAAATCTGATTGTGGTAATTGAGAACACATACAGTTCGTAGACACTTTTATAAACAAATCCTATGGGCAATGCTCCCAAACAGAAAGTGTTGGTAAACATGATGGTGTACATGTGTTCACAATAAAATTTCAATGTTAAATTCAAACACCTGCAATGTTGGATGTGTTTTGTAAACAGGCACATGGACATGTTTGTATATTCTTTAACTTACTTCTTGTTCCATTATCTATTAGAACGTCTTACATGAATAGTGAGCAACTCAATTAGAACATGATTGATTACAGAATATAGATGGATCGTATACAGATAAATGTCCTTACAGAAAGATGGTGTACACAGCTCGACATTATTCGGCTGTTCATCCACTGCTAATACTCCAAAACTCATTCTGGATCCATTATTATTAAAATTGCACTCCACTAAATGTTGCCTTCACTAAATTATTTTATATAAAATTAAGTACCAAAAATCAAGGAAAACATGGTCCTGTTTTATTAAGTTTAAAGTCTATTGCCAGGGAAAAACCCACCCCTTGCAGTGGGGCTGACCCCACATTGGACAGATTAATTGCTCGTTTAGGTCTAGGGTATCGGGTAAATCGGGTGTTTACCTGATCCTCACTCCACATGTAGTCAGCGCTTTCCGCATCCCCCCTACACTACAGCTTATGGATTGTAACTTGGAACTGTTAAGTATAATGCAGGCTGTGGGCCATGATATGTTAATACTTTCAGGGCTATTCACAAAAGGGTGAAGAGTTAGGAGAAGGCAGGAGAAGCGAACAATCTAGGCCAAAAAAGCTGATTTGGAAAAATCCTCCAATTCAGTTTACTTTCCAGTTCAGCTATATTGTCCTAGATTGTTCACTGCTCCTGCCTTCTCCAAACTCTTCACTCTTTTGTGAATAGCCCTGTTTGTCTATAGACTTTTTTGTAGTATTATTTATCCAATACCATTATATTGTTTTGTCACTGAGTGGGAAAGTTTCAGTTCCAGCCACTTTTTATTTATTTATTTACTTCATACTTAAGTGCTGTCTATTTTTTGTTTAGACTAGAACCATCATAGGAGATACTGAGACATGAAAATGCCATGGAATCAGGCAAAGTGTATTGGGAAACAGTCAGTATGTCTCATTTACAAAAGTGACGCTATGTCAATGTTAAACATCCTGTCATGTGTGGAGAAGTTCTTATTTCCCTTATATGACTGTGTTAGAAATTAGCACAGAATTATTTCACTAAAGCAAACAACCCCCCATTGGCTTCAATGAGTGCATGGAGACATTTACATCTACATTGGCAAAAGTAGACATTAAACTGGTGTCGTTGTTATCCCCAGATAAAATGTGTTCATTCATTAGAGCAATAAGAATGTGGAATGTGAATAACCTTCTCTACTCTTTCTTTAACTATGCAATCAAGACTTTTTTTGCCACATTTATTTCGCTAAATAATTTAACATTCCCACAGATCATTATTCTAGTTGTCAACAAGTTTAGCAGTTCATCAGATCCTGGCACAAAAGAAGGTGTCAAGATTAAAGCCTTGATAAGGTAATGAGAGTCTGCAAAAATAGACTTCCAATTTAACTATATTTAAAATTCCATATTGAATGTATTCACCACTTTAGATGGCTCAGAGCTACTTAGAAAAAGTATGCCAATAAGCTATGTACTTCATAATGTAGAATGTTCATTTATCAAACTGAATATGCCTGTAAAACGATATTATTTAGTCTTTGCATTATGTTTTCTCCAGCAGAATGATTACCATGGCCTTCCATTGTTAAAAAAAATCAATTAAATTCTAGAAAAGGATTTAACTGTTGTTGATCTTCAAATGGTGTTATAGTACAGGAACATAAAACAACTTGTGGTGGATACAATCAGGCTTATTCTCTGGGGGCAGAACTTTTGAGAACTTGAATTTTGAGTGCCAAGGATAAACCAAAAGAGGACCACACTTAACTAATTAAAACAATGTCATAGCATTTCCTTTGATTAATGTATTAGTGTACCATTTTAAAGACTTGCTTTTTTTAAAACAATGTGAAATGTAAAAAAAAAAAGTATATCACATTGCAAAACTGTAAAATGATGAATGGAAGCATAACCATAATGAGTCATAGTAAAGATTGGTACCTCATTCAGTTAAAAACCTTTTTGACTGTTTGAGGGTCGCTGGGATTAAGTGACCAGCATGCAGCCTAAACATGCCAGTTTGACATGTCTGTTGTGGAAGATCCATGCCTTTTGCCTTTGCCTGTGCAGTTATGTAATGTTCAGCAGACAAACCTATTGTGCCTTTTGTCACTACAAGTTTTTCTTTTGCTTCTTGTCCTTTGTAGTAGCCTATCAGTAGGGGTTTTATCATTAGGCACAACATGCTATTTACAAATACTTCATTATTTCAGAATACAGTGATTGTTGTTTTCAGTGTGCTTTGGTGGAGGATACATGTCACACAGTCCTGCTCGGACACAATTCTAAACTTGCCTGGGAGGAGAGTCCTGCTATAACACCTTACCATCATATGCAATACAATAGACACAGCATTTGCTAACTACATTTTTTACACTAAGTGGCTGTTGCAACTACACATTATGTTGATTGCCAGTAAGCTATCTTTGTACAGGGCTTGATAGCTTTGCTAGTGCCACACAAGGAGGCCAGCAGAAAATACGCACACAGGGACAGTGGTTATGTCTTCTTAGTAATAAGGTCATAGCCAGCACAATTTGAATAGACATTTTAAAGTATGCAGTGTTACTTGTTCAGCACATCCATGCAGAAACAAGCATATCTACAGGCAAAAAATGTGTATAGAATTGTTTTGTTTAATTGAGCTAAAAATAACAATCATGCAGAGAAAAGGCATTTGCTTGCAAGTAGCTTCCAGTCTATGATTAAAAATAAAGTAAACAACCACTCATTTTGACATTTTGTTTCGTTGTCATGTTGAGTATGCACTGGTAAAATAACTATCAGTGTTTTACTTTTCAAGTTCACTTGACCTTGCACCCTTCCTTGCCAAGAGGTTGCTGGCTTCTGTTTTTCCAGTAATACTACTACAGTGATTGCCATGACCTTACCTGAATTCTGTTCCCATTATGACACCTGGAAAATATTTATATTTTACCAAAGACAAAGTCATTTAATCATATTCACTTTGCAAAACACACTTTTACCTTTTCCATATTGCCTTCTGGACATTTTTCTACATGTTGTTCAAGATTTAAAAAATATGACATGTGGGAATATAAAAGGGAGCATTTATTTGTAACTCCTTATGCCAAAACAAAAAAAAATGTTTTTGTTTGTACCCCACAAAAGCTCAAAGTGGAAGACAATTCAAAATAAAAAACTATACAAGTGCAATTGCTTCTACTATTTTAGTTACCCTTTATGATTTTTAACAGGGCATTTAAGGTTTAGCATTATTATAATTACAAATGCTGACATTCTATAAAACAGTGAGAGCACAATGAGTATTTCCCCCATAGATTATGCAGTAGTTATTGCAAAGTTTGGCAGATAGTAAAGGTGTTAAGTAATTAAGCTATCACAATCACTGAAAATGAATTGATAGACAAACATGTCAGGACTACATCTAAATAATGTTAGTAATTGACACTTTGAAGAGTGGAACACAGTAAAACATAGAAAAATGTTGAGGCCATTAAAAAGCTGTGAATCTATGCAGTGGACCTAGAATGTATAGCTATGAAATTCCATTTGTGAGATAATATGTCCTACAAGGAGCACACATTTGCTAGTTCCTAGCTCAAATAGGTCTCCAAAAACAAGATACATGACAGTGAAATGTTACCAGTTCCAAAATTCCTAGAATCTTCTTCTCTTAAATGAATGGTCAGATTACCCTGCTTTTTATCTTATGCCCAGAAATCCCACTCTATCTTACTAGCAACTCTGTCCTGCTCACCTAGACTGCCATTGACAGCAATCTTGGCTGCATGACAGAATGGCATGCAAACTCAGAATGGCATGTCTATATCCTGATAGATTTATGCTCGGGCTTTCAACTGATGATATGACTTTAATGCCCTGATGGCAGGTCTCCCAGTGCACTTTAACATTTTGCTGAGAAATTTTAATTTCTCTTTCAATAAATGTAAAAGTTCTTGAGCTTAAAAAAAGCCGTGGCTGACAAGTGAAATCACTGAATTTCTATTGCCCTCCAGAGAACATTACTTTTTGCTACAATAAAAAAGTCCACTAAATCTATCTTGTTGTCAATTCTATATAAGTCAATGATGCTTTCTTAGATCACAACTTTTTCTGACTTACAAGTGCCACCTTCTATATGCCTGCTTAATTAGTGTTCCCTGAGACAAATTAATAAAAGTGGTCATGCCAATTCATTATTGTTGGTGTGCACCACACCAGATTTAAGCGTGCTTATTTCAGCATGCACCCAGATTTTGCTGCAAATCTAAATTAATCTTATGCTAGGATCATCTTGAATTTTCTCTTTCTCCTCTTTTTTTCCTTTGCTGCATCTCACTGGCTATCCATACATACCCCCTCTCCTTGCAGAAGTTATGATGGCCACTGCAGCCCCTCCTTACCATATATTCTGTACACTACTCTGATAATAGTGTATATTTAACTTTTTTTGGACGTGATTGGACATTTATAGAAACTGTCACACAGCACTTTTAATGTGATTTGATGCGGATGATGCAACACCGCATATAACTTGTCTTACATCACTGCTAAATTGCCACACAGGCAATGCATTTCCACCACAAAAGTTAACATTTTCCTTTTTCCCCCACTATGTCAGAAATATAGAGGACTGAACATATCTAGTAAATGCTCTTAAATCTCACTTAGTTCCCAGAACATAAGCTTACCAGCAGAAAGATGATTTTAAACTGTGGGCTGGTTAGGTGCTCTATAGCTGTGCCTAGATAAACACAGAAGGGCTGGGTAATTAGGTTGTGTTTCTTGTATCAAAGAGTTAAAACAAATAGAACATTGAAAATATAGGTTGTTTCTTTTGCCTTTAAAAGATATACTTGTATTGGTTGTTATAGATAATGTTTTGAAGTGTTTTTTTTCTTTGCTGCCCGTTTGGAGATTGAATCTAATTGTGTGTTTTGTGTCAGTAGTAGCTAGAGTTTGTGAACTGGCAGGTAAGCATCCATCTAAGACAATAGGCCTGTTTAGAATTCTAACACTGGCTTTCTGAAGTTCAGAAGTACTAGTACTTAAATGTGTTTGAGTTCAGTGTGGTTGTTTTACTAAAGGCAAATAGGCTGTTCACTTTGAAATGGAATTTTCACTTTCCAAGGAAATGTTCCCCTAGCTTTGGGAATGAGGTAAAGTTTTGCAGACGTACATCATCCAATCATATGCAAGCACAATATATTCCTTGGATGTGATTAGGTATTCTTTGTAAAGTGCATTTTCACCATTTTCACTCAGCTATGGGAAATCAACCTGCAAAGTGAAAATTCCCATTCAGAGCGAATAGCCTATTTTCCTTTAGTTAATCAACTCCAATGCCTTTTGACTGTTCTGGACATTTTGACAAAATGCACACATGGCTGATTCCTAGTCCTTCAAGGCTAAAACTAGTCATATTTCCTAGCCCACGGGCTGAACAAGAGAAATTTCTAGCTTTATACAGATGGGTGCTCCTGAGCAAAGACTTTGGAAGACATACTGAAGGAGAAACAGGGGAAGCACGTAAAAATAAAGGAAATCAGAAAGAAAGGGAAAACAAGCTGATGGAACAAGTATAATTCTCACACAATAGATGCAGGCCCCACACTTGAAAGGAAAGCTTGTGGTCTTTGATTTATAGATGATTTGATAAATAACAAAGTGTACAAGCTTCCCTGCCAAGTTGGGATTGTGCATTGTCCTGTTGCATAAGAATTATACCCTTGTTATAAGGGCCAACTCTGTGGGATCGATAGACATTGAATTGCAATCATCCATGTGGATGTGAATGCCACACTGAGCAAATCAAGTTTTGGCTTCCTCTGTACTTCAATAGCGGTGTGACTCCATTCATCTCCTACTTTAAAGGTTGTATGTAACAAGGGTCAGAACAAGGGGTGGGGGATGGGGCATCTGCCTCGGGCACAGGGTTTTCACTTGTGTATGGGGGGGGGGGGGGGGGGG
>NW_017307576.1:188315-198763 GCF_000935625.1 Nanorana parkeri
GGGGTGATGCCAGATCTCCAGGTTCCCAGCTCTAAAGAACTAACTTTCTGTTGGCAAACTGATAGCAAAGGCATTGGTGTCACTGCAATTAGTTAGCACAGTAATAACAGCAGCAGCGAAGGCAGGTCTGCTGGAGAAGGTGGGAACAGGAACGTGTGGTGGACTGATTATACTGTTGGCAGCAGGCAGAGCGGGTAGCCCGAATTAATGAAAATATAGGACTCTACACATATTTCTACAGTAAGCTGTCTATTAAAGATGTGCAATGTACAGACTGGTCCTCCTCCCAATGGTATGTGGATTTATTACTTTATTTTTTCCAACCCAGCCAGCACTGTGTCATTGAACTGTATGTATTCCCTACACTGCAGTGCTGACTATGTCCTGACATCTTTTATATGACAGAGACAAGACATGCATTGCTAGGACTTGGAGTGCCTATATGACTGGCCACATACACAGTACTTGACCAGTTATTTGAGGCTCTGTAATGCTGGTAACCGCTGATTCTCAGCGGTTACCATTCATTAATGAATGCCTCAGTATTTTGCTGCGCGCAGCATGCGCAAGCAGGAAAAGCCCAAAACTTAAAAACAGGCAGCGATGCCTGTTAACATACAAGCGATCTGCCGGATATAGAGCCGGTGGATCGCTTGTATGGGGTGCCGATCTGCTTTGCCCCCCCCCCCCCACGCGCTCCCCCCTGCCCTGTCACGCTGGTCCCGGGCTCCGCTGTGCCTGATGCGAGCCTGGGAACAGCATAGTGCCTCTGTCACAGGGGATCAGAGGGAGATTGGTACACACTCCCTCCTGTCCCCTCTCCGCTGTATTACATCACTTCCTCATTCTTGTGTCACTCTCCAGCTTGATAGATCTCTGCTTCATCAGATTCTTCAGGGGGGTCCTAGGTGACATTAGGGGTCTTGGAGACACCTGATGTCCCCATCATTAGATTAAATTAGGGATGTTTTAAAAAATATTTTTATCTCTATTTACATTACAGTTAAAAAAAGTATGTTGGGGGGATGCCCATTGAGCATCCCCCACATAATGTTTACTATAATTTAAATAATAGAGATCAAACTATTAGAATACATACTAGTGTGGAGGCAGGCGGTACAGGCTGCAGCTCTCCCGCCTCTCTGTCGTCTGTGTTGGATCCTGATTTCTGCCAAGGAGCACCTCACGTCATGTGGACTGGACCTCGGGACCCCTCTCAGTCACCTCACGGGCACACCTCCCTTGTCACGCTGTGCTGCTTCCAGGCTGCCTGCTGGGTAATGCAGTTCTCTGGTCGGCGGCAGCTGCCCGGCTCCTCGGTCCCATGAAGAGCTGCCAATGGGCAGGACCAGATCTAATGATAATTAATTATCATCAGGCGGGCCAGAGGTCATTCAGTCGCGGTCCGGTTCTGGCCCGCAATCCTTGAGTTTGACACGTATGGTTTAGAGGATCATATAACTATAATTTAACACACACACCGCACTGTTAGCCCTATATTGTGTCACAACACACTATGTAGACCTCTATTAAACCCTGCAATTGTTTGTGCCACACAAAGCACACTGCAGCTATTTTGGCATGGTGCTCGTTGTGTGTCACCATTAGTTCCTTCCTTTACCCCACCAACAAATTCAGGCTCACCAACTTCTATGAATTCTCATCACATGCACTTCCTGTCTTTCATGTTGCCTCTGGCCAATTGTCAGATAATTGAAGTGAATATTCACACTATTTATTGCATGAAAAGTCTCCACTCCTTTAGCAAATCAGCCTTATTATATGAATAAAAGGGTTATTATTTAATATGCAGTCCAGTCCTAGGACCTTCCTTTTCCCTGGGATATGAGAAACACATCTGGACATCAGTTTTAGGCAACGTTGCTGCCTAAACATTGAGTGTTCAAGTATCATTTATCTGCTTATCTTATTCTCCCTCACTCAAGAAAGCATAATTCAGATATGTATTATTACCTTAGTGTATTAAAGTAATTTTGCACAGGTATCTACAGGTGCAATATTATTGCTGCATTTATAGTACTGTGTAAGTAATGCATGTAAACCTAATTAAGGTAACAGAGTACAAGAGTATATCAATACTTATTACAACAACAGTGTTTTTGCAAAGACTGAATCAATGTTGTAGATCAGTAATGTAAGGAAGAGAGAAACTTTGGAAAATGTGTCCTCAGTAAAGGAACTTATTTTTTGCCGTTTTGTACAGATTGGGGAATGGTAGAATATCTGTTAGGTTTACATTGCTGTGTCCCCATTGGGAATATATACTACCACTTACTGTTCACCTATCATTAGAACAGGAAGTAAGGGTAAATCTCTCCAGTGGATTTTCAAACTGCAACAAATCTGTTTTTAATATAGTTGAAAGACCCTCTATAAGATTTTAAATACTGTGCACTGTCTCAACAACATGCTATACGTCATTCTGTGAAGGGTGTCATCGGTTTAATTAGTAGCCACAGATCAATGTGACATTGAACTGTATGGAATCATGCAAGTGGTTAAGTTCATGTGCTGTTAAAATAGATGCAATTTAATGACAAAGGCCACAAAGAAATGAGATGCTTCAAATCAAGGTTTTCTAGTTTTAGGGCAGGAAAGCTTCACTGTGGGTGATGCTACTGCCTGAACCCTAGTCAGAGTTTGAAAAATTCTCTCAAAGACTTTTCAGATAGAAATTTTACTTTATTGCAAAATTCCTTTAAGTAGGAACTGAGGGGGGTGTGTTATGCAAGCACTTACCATAATGTACAAGTATATTCAGCTTATTTATGCAATATGGCAGTCCCAGCTCTGTGTTTGCCCTACTCTAATGATGACAACTGTGTGCTTTCCCTCACTTCCTCACAGCTGCCAGTACCATGTTCTTTGAAACATCTATTGATGTGGCCTTGTGCTTTGGCCATAGGGTGGCCCGGGACTAGGAAATATCCCCCTTACTGTTATATTTCCCCCTAGAAAAACATGCAAAAAAAGTTGCATTTAAAAAGTGTTACATGTTAATTTGCACAATTTAAGCCTGAAAATACTTGAAACCTCAAAACATTATATATTTCTGAAAGCAAAAGACCAGCAGAATAGATAACAGATTCAAGTTTTTTATGTTGCATAATTTTTGAGCAACTTTTTTTAAAACCTATATTTTCACTGAAACAATGTACCAAAATCATTTTTGTGAGCAACATCACAATAAAATAACAGTCTTGGCTGTTAAGTTTTTTTTTTCTATTTTAAGTAAATACACATAGACATAGATATGTCAAACCTTACAACTGAAAGTGACCATTGAATGGTAAAAAGCTTACAATATTTAAAATTGTCCATAGGCGACATTTTAAAAACCTATCATTTTAGCATTAACAATAAGTAATGGCCCTAGATTTACTCCTGTCATTCCAACATGTGTGGTGATAGCCTATATGTTTTACCTAATTGCTATTTACCTACCAATGTCCTTTAAATAAATGGTCACTCTGAGTAACACTCAGGATTAACTTAATTCACCTTTCCAAATCCAAGCCCAATAAATGTTGGGAGGTAATAAAATCAGCAAATTTCCCTTAAAACAAAAAGAACAGGGGAGTGAGCAAGAAAGAAAATGAGGGAATACTCGTAGAGAATAGGAAAAAAAATGAGCAAGCTTTTAACACTCTGTTACTGTCTCTTTATTTTTCTTAAAGGAGAACTATGAGGTTAGTGCTTTTCACTCACCTCGTAGTTCTAGCCGACCTGTGACAATTAAACTGTCACAGGTCGGCTCATTAGATTGAGAAGTGAGCGAACACATACCGGCGTTCGCTCACCTCTCGATCCTGTCACAGCTCTCTGCCGTGACAGGGGAGGGGCTGGATTCCCCCCTCCCCGCTCCGATCCTCCAGCGCTGTCTGGCGGATCGGACGGGGAAGGGGGCGGGTACAGCTGGCTCTGCCTCTAGATAGGTAGAGCCAGCTGTCACTCACGCAGCTGGGCGGATCCAGACATAATTGTCGGGATCTGCTTCAGCTGTGGCGTCTCAGTATACCGCGAGCTGTAGCTTGTGGTATACTGAGCTTAGGGTGACGGGAGGACGCTAGTTTGTGTCCTCCCGTTACCCTAAGGAGAACTATGGGGAAAAGCCTTAACCCCATAGTTCTCCTTTAAGTTGCATCATGGGTGATAGAGTTGCACCATGCCTTTACAAGACTCCACTTTTCAGCATATTACAGGTGCAGGTTAGACATTGTCAGTAAAAAAAACAGTAATTAGTTTTTTTTGGTAGAGAGGGCACAGTTTCTATTACCAGAAAACAGTGCCTACTTTTTTCTGACTTTAGTTTCACATTCAACTTCAGAAAACATATTCTTATTGGCTGCCAAAAGTTTTATACATCCTTGCCCTTTTCTTTTTATTAAATAAACCCACCAAGTCATGCATATTTCTGAGGCCACAACTTGTTTTCCCATTTTACTGTAGATAGTGTTATTTTATATGATCTGACTCACTTTTTCCCATGGTAACATTATTATCTGTGAATTTTAGATGTTATAGGATATAATTTAAGCATCATTCATAATGCTTTAATGGCATTCAGCCAGTTGAATGGATACATTACATTTGGGGAATGTAAAACAAAAAAAAGGAAAAGGGGATTAATATAGTTACTGCAAAATAGAAGTAAAATTAAAAATGCTACCTTGCTGGAAGGTAAACACGTTTCCATGCATTGCCTTGGCTCTAATGATAATAGGATGTAAGAACGATTGTGGCATCATTATTTCCCACCAAGATGACAGTAAACTGTCACTGGTAATGTGCTTTTGCACCCATTTTTCTTTCTTTGTTCCACTGAGTGAACAAGACATTACAAGGTCACTACAAGGGTAAGTACTACTGAAATAAATGGAAACAGTATTTCACAAAGTCCATTCTGCTCCTTACAATTCAAACCATTATGTATTGTAAAAAAATAAACAGGTTAGATTAACTATTGTATTAATGCACCTCTGTAGATAAATAATCTATCTTGCAGAGGAACTTAGAGTCAGCAGAAGGAAATGAAGAAAGGCAAAAAGCACTTAACTAGTGCTTACACTCATAACTAAATCAGCCCATTCATACGCAACAGGCGTGAAAAAGGCTAAGCTATGTATTATGTAATGTCCACCTTGTTCTGAAACAGGGAGGATTATAATGAAGTGTTATCACATAGCTTAGAAAGCCAGCGATGTGGCTTAGTAATAAAAACCTTTCTTCCATTTATGAATAATTACAGGGATATGTACCTGTAAATAGTACACTGCTCAGCCCAAGCAGCGCAAAGTGGTTTTGGCCTACGTTACATCCTGAGCACCGGCGGGTTTTATTACTACATTCAAAGTGATCCTGATGTGTTGCTATGGAGAGAAGTTTCCAAAATTATATTTGCCAACATGCATAGTTGCAGCTTGTATTACTGTAAGAACCACTAGCACTTACCACCAACCCATGTGCAAATATTATTTAACTAAAATAATGAAGCAAGGGCAAAAACAATGTCAGTGTTATCATCCCAAATAAAGTTACCATTACTTTTGCAGCTATTCTACAGAGGACATGTACAATAGATAGTAGTTGCAAGTTGTACAAAACTAGTTTGCTTATTAAGTACTCTACTTCCAGATGGCCAGACAAATTGTCCACCTCGTTGATGCAAAAATGTCTTCTGCACAGTTTGACATATGAATATTATGTAATATTATTCATATAGCAGGTAGGATCCTCAGCTACTATTCACATTCAATTTCTCTCTCTTTACCATGTTATAAAAAGCCTATTTATACAGAGTTCAGTAACTCAATGTGAAAGTTTTACTACAAATTAAGTCAGAGCAGTAACTCATCCCTTACGGGGCAGATCAAACATCACAGTGTAAAAGCTACTCTTGCTCTGAATCTGTGATATGTCTTGTTTCTTTTTTTTGTGGATTATAATAATTTGTTCATTTTGTGACCTTTCTTTGACTCTGAACCATTATGTGTCTTTTTACCTTTGCACTGTGTTATGTCATCACTAGTGGGGCTTTTGGCTTTATTCTGTTCACTCTTTTGCTTCAGTGCTTGATAAAGACAAACAGAGCTCCATCGAAACATTGACAATAACATTCTGTTGCTTTGAGTTATCTCCGATGCAAGACACATGACTGTCTCTATACCTATTTTTAATATATATAGTTCTATTCTACAAAACCTAAGGTATGTTCTATGAAACAATACCTAATGTGATATTAACCCCCATTCCTCTATCTGCCTGGCAGTGCTTTAATTGTGCTTTTCAGCTTCACCTAGTTGAACTGCCTGAAACAGAAATAAATCTGCTCCCATGATGCATTGGAAGCCTTACCTGCTCTGTTGAGTGCAAGCTGTGCCTTCTGCTAGGATTGTGTAGTGGTGGGCTGGTTTAGACATGTAAGGGTGTTATTTGTAAAATAACTGATATTCCATGGCAAAAGTAGCTAAAATTGTTAAGTGAATTGATAAATGATTTCAGTAGCTTATTATTATGTTAAAACATAATTCTGTGCCAAGTAGAGTGTCTTTTTTTATTGAATACCCTATATCCCTATTAACAGAAATGAGTACATTTCTTTAATCCCACTGTGCTGTGATTTTGTCCAGTTAAACCCTTTAATTCATTAGATTCTGTCCTAATTTGCAAATGTTCACGATATGTTTATTAGGATTATATATGGGGTTAAAATGATTTATTTGTAAAGCAGAAAAAATACAACTACGCTCCCAAGCATCATACCCCGTTCACCTGAACACACATCTTGGAAGATGTACAGAATAAAATATTTCTGGTGAAATATGTGTTTTGCTAGGGGCATTGAGGCACCTTGGGTTGCACAGGGAGGTTGACATTGATGAAAAAAAGGAATAATTCATGGCAAAACAGAAGTTTTCTTGTTAACTTCATATAGTGGGTACACAGCAAAACATCAGGATTTTAACACTAAATCAGGACAGGGAACTGACAATGAAAACAAAATACAAGTTCATTTTTTTTCATTTCCAAAATATATTTTTTCTGTTATACATGCCACAGCAGAACTTTGCAGCATTGGGGACCACTAACAATGGAGAATGATACTGAGAAAGAAAAAATTCTTAAAAAGTATAGGATGCAACAGCACTGCAACAGAACATCAAGCTTTTTTTTAGTTTTGGAAAACTAGTAGTCTTTGTGTGGACAGAAAAGCAGACTATTAAAAAAATCCTTGAAGAAAATATTTTATATTTATAATACTTTTCTATACTTAGAGAACTATCAATATCAGGCTTGTTTTACTCTGAACTAAACGACAAGTGGGGATCCATGGAGCATCCGATTCAAGGCAGTCACCAGTAAATGACTAAATCATTCAAGAAAGATCCTTGATTGTGTGGCAAAGAAAGGACTTTTTTATTTCGGTCATACAGGACAGTTAACAGTGCAACAGATTATTTTACTAGTAGGGTAGTGGCACTACAATGTGATCTGTGCTGGACTTTGAACTATAAAGCAGGCAGGGTGGCTGAAATAAAAGGAGTAATTGGCACTGGTTGTGTGACCTGCATTGGAGGAGAAGAGTTTACAGGATTAAAGGAAGATAACCATATCACATCTCTTCATTATTTTTTCATGATACCTGATGGAAACTGTTTTAATTTTTTCAGACCAATGTAGATCATGTAGGTCCATTTTACAGGAAAGAGGAATTTAATATTTTAATCTTTTTTCTTTCACAGTGGGAAAACAAGTTTAACATAAGTTTTTTTCAGCTCAATACTTAGCAATCGGTCAGCATAAAAACTGTAGATATTGGCAGTGCTGTTACATAGTTACATAGTATTTAAGGTTGAATAAAGACACAGGCCCATCAAGTTCAACCTATTGTGTGTACTGTATGTATGTGATTCTGCATGTGTATGCGTGTGTATGAGTCCCTGTGAGCTTGTTTTTAAGGGTACATGTACCCCTGTATGTTACAGTCTTTTTGAATGATTCAACACTCTCAGCTGATACCACTGCGAGTTCCAGACCCTTACCGCTCTAACTGAGAAGAAGCTCCTACGCCCCTTGTGGTTAAATCTTTTATCCTCCAATTTTAGATAGTGGCCTCTAGTCCTTGTTATGGAGTTTACAATAAAATGTTTATTGCTGATGTTGCTATCACCATTGAACATCTTGTACATCAAAATCATGTCCCCCTTAATCTCCTAACTTCCAGCGTGAACATGTTTAGATTTAGTAACCTTGTCTCATAGCTTTGGTCCTCAATCCCCTTAATTAGTTTAGTTGCCCTTCTCTGGACAATTTCAGCTCAAGGACATCCTTTCTGTGAATCGGCGACCAAAACTGGACCACATAGTCAAGATGAGGCCGAACCAGTGATCTGTAAAGTGGCAAATGTATAGATTTGTCTCTACAGTACATTCCCTTTTTAATACAAGACAGTACTCTGTTTGCTTTGTTTGCCACAACTTGGCAGTGCAAGCTATTATTCAATCTGGGGTCTACAATAACCCCCAGATCCTTTTCCATTTCTGACTTCCCTAGTGGAGTTCCCATTAATTTGTATTCCGCTTGCCTATTTTTAGCCCCTAAGTGCATTACTTTACATTTATCAACATTAAACCTCATCTGCCATATAGTTGCCCACTCCCATATTTTATCCAGGTCCTCCTATAATGTTTTAGTGTCTATGTCCATTTCTATTACCCTCCCGATTTTAGCATCATCAGCAAACACGGAAACATGGCTATTCACGCCCTCCCCAATATCGTTAATAAACAGGTTGAATTTAGTATGGGGGCCTAGCACAGAACCCTGGGGCATGCCACTCATGACCCTAGACCAATCTGAAAAAGAGCCATTTATCAATACGCTCTGGACAGGTTCCTGTAGCCAGTTCTCTATCCATGTACACAACATTTCATCTATGCCCATAGACCTCAGCTGGTGTACTAAGCATTTATGAGGTACTGTGTCAAACGCTTTAGAAAAATCCAAATATACCACATCCACCGACCTCCCTCCATCCAGGTCTCTACTTACCTCCTCGTAGAATGTTAGTAAGCTGGTCTGACAGGAACAGTCCTTCCTAAATCCATGCTGATTATCATTTATTATACCATTTTCATGAACAAGCTCTACTAAGTAGTCCTTTATCATTCCCTATAACAGTTTGCATATTTTTAATGTTAGAATGACTGGTCTGTAGTTCCTAGGTTGGCATATTGACCCTTTTTTGAATATCGGTACTACCGTAGCTTTCTGCCAGTCACTTGGTACTCTACCAGTCATTAAGGAGTCCTTGAAAATGAGGAATAATGGTCTTGCTATAACCTGGCTGAGTTTTTTAAGTACCTTGGGGTGCAGGTTATCATAATGCTTTATTTGCATTAGGTTTTTTAAGTCTATGTAACCCCGACTGCTGTCTTACATGATATTATATTATCATATATTCTAAAACCCAGATCCAAGTAAAACTTTTTTAAGTATACCACTAAGTAGAAGCTTGTACCAGTGCTGATGGTGGTGGATAACCTGCTGTACAAATGGAACTGACCTTCTGTCACACTTGTACCTGGAGGAGCTCTATCAAGGGGAGACAGGGAGCACATAAATTAGCCCTGGCAGCAGAGAACTCTATGCAAACACAACAAACCTGGATAGAGCAGTGGTCCTCGAACAGAAGGTGCAACAATGTTACATGTTTTTACTCTGTGGATTGTGAAGATCAATTACAAAGCAAATGTGAGCATTGGGGTTGATTTACTAAAGGCAACTAAGCTATCACTTTGCAACAGAGTTTGCACTATTCAGGAAACGTTTCCCTCAAGTTTAGTAAATGAGGAGAAGCTCTGCTGTCCTTCGCCAACCAATTCTATCCAAGCAAAATTACTCTTTTTTAAATTTTCCTTGCACAAGATTGGGCATTTTTGGGAAAGTGAAATTTCACTACATTTGCCAAGCTAAGGGGAAACTTCCCCTGTGAGGTGCACATTCCCTTCCAGAGTAAACCGCATATGTACCTTTAGTAAATCAACCCCATTGCATCCAATGCTACCAATGATTTCAAGAGAATACATTATATGTAAGCTGGTACACTGATATCTATGCAAAGCTACCCATAGCAAGACTATCTATTTCGGTAGTAAGCGACATTTGTGAAACTTTACATTTCCAAGTAGGAGTTATTGTTATATAACATTATTTTATTATTGTATGTAACACATTATATATTTGAATCCTGAACATTTGGTTATAGTTTATGTATTAGGAGTATGCATACACATGGCTCTTTGATTAGGGGTCTTTGCTTTGGTATGTAGTGACCAATTTGTTTTATTTGTTTCTGATAGATGTTTTTAATGTTTGACCACTGCCTGCACTTCCAAATTACCGTTCTTTATCTGAATATATATATA
>NW_017307576.1:199027-209329 GCF_000935625.1 Nanorana parkeri
TATATATATATATATAAAATCACTTTGGCTTGTAGTGAAAGAAGTATATTTATTCGTTGCAAAATGAGCACGGCCTGGGTCACTAGGACAGAGGTCCTAACCCTACTTTGTGTATTTTGTTGCTGATTTTGTCCACATTGGAAAGATTTTGTTATAGCTTTTTGTCCCTCTTACACCCTGTCACTGTGACAGAAAGGGAGGAGAGATCTCGCTATTTGGGACATAGACAAGAATAAGAACCTGGGTGAGGGTCAAACCCATCATCACTGTTCTGGAACTGGAATGGAGCTAGGCTGAAGGCATGGTTACTGGTGACTAGTGACAGTCCAGCCACAGTAAATGAAGCAGAAACATAAGTTATGTAAGAAAACACAGCATGAAGGTTTTTGGAGATCTTTGCTATCTGAATCTTATTTAGAGCTTTGATTTTTTTTTTCTCCTGGAATTCATTTATGAAGCAATTTGGAAAGATATGAAACACAATATTTGAAAAGGGTTCCAAATCCCATGAAGCTGTGGAGAGGAGGACTGCGCTGGGGAAGGGGAGCAGGATGGCATTTGCTACCTGGTTCCCATTCAGACGTGCAATTACAGTGTCTGGCAAAAGGAAGCCTCCTAACTTCAAATAGCTTTGCAGTTGTTTAAAACTATAACAATTAGAAAAAGCTAAATTTTACCCAGCAAACTGAGCAGTTAAACTTTAATTTTGATATTGGGAAACAATAGGACTTGGGTCAAAAGTTCAATCCAGTCTGCTAAAAGTTCCCTCTGTTTAAAGTTGAAGGTTTCTTAGCCAAGCAATAGTGATCAGATCTATGCCAGTTGTGTCCATGAAAACAAAAAAAAATCTCTACCATTATTGGCTTAATATTCCTTGACAATGAAATGTGTGTAATATAAAGCTGATCATATATATAAGACAGTGGCCAGACAGTAGGAAATGATTCAAATTAACAATGTTTTGGCCACGTGACTGACTAAAAACTGCCCCTGTTCATTAAAGAAGCTTTGCCCAGGCTCCATCATAATACATTTCAATACTCACAGTGTGATTTGTGTTTATTCAGAGTGTTATTATTTATATTTTAAAGGTATTTTTGATGGGACTATGACAAGTATGTTCCACCCTATTTATGTAATTGGGTAAATATAGATAATTGTAGGTTAACCAATAGAGGGAGCTCTAAATACAATTGCTCTGTTTCTCATTTTTAAGCAAGAATTACATTGCTTTTAGTAAGTGAGTAAATATGCTAAAGGGATAGAGAATTTCCACTTAAAAGTGTAAATGCTTACTACACAAAGTGAAAGCTTACTGAGCTTTGTAGATAAGGTGAATTTAAAAAAGGTTTTTTATTTGCACAAAATAGGATGGTTGAAGTAAACACAGCTTCACTTTATTTACAAAGTTCTGTAAACATACATATTGCAAAGTGACCAGTCCCTACGCCCTTAAATCTACTCTTTAGACTTCCATTGTGAGAAGGAACAGTAAAGCATAACAATCATTTTCTGCTATTGCAAATCATGAAGCAGAACCTACTTATGTAGTGAGAGAATATATACATGCTATATATAATTACAAACTATACACCACAACATGTTTTTAAAGCATTAAAGAGACCCTGACAGTTCTCTAAAGGTTTAAGCAAGCAGACTACTGTAATAAAAGACTGTGTATTGTCTTTTATTACAGTAGTCCATTTCTTCTCCTATCCAGCACTGTAGCCTTGGAAAGCCTTATTAGCATTCATTAATTCTATGAATGTCAAATACCGTACATGTGCTAGTTACTTCCTCTCACAGGTTAAGTCACTGCTGAGTCATTCTATGACATAGGGGTCAGAGAATAATATAACAGTCGGTAGCCTGTATTATAAAATGTATAAATGTATAAAACAAGTAGGCGGTAGCCTGCTTCTTTAATACATTTACGGACCTGACATGGCCTTTTTTAACACATATTGCTGAGATAAGTTAAAGAAAGCTGATATGTTTTGCTTGTCCCTCTAACAAAAGTAGAACCTTTAATTGACTTCCTTTATAGAGATAACTCTAAAACAGAACTCCCTGTTACATCTCTTGGGTTCTCTATCAACGCTGTCTGTAGACTCACCTTTAGCTTTTCAGGAAGGGGTTTCAGTCCTAATAACATTTATGGAGTGTACAGCAGAAGGAATAAGCGCAAATGGCTTTGCCTCATATTGCCTGGAGGAAATAAGGGGTAGACTCTGTATCACAGGGGGGAAGCTCTCACTGTTGGAGACCCTGAGAAATATAAAAACACTTGATTCAATCCACCTCTATACAACACAAAAACAATTAAATCACTTTTCAGCAAACCTATACTTTAATTTAAAAAAAGCTGAGTGCACTAACAACTCTATAGAATTATGTTTTTATTTTTGTTATTACTTTTAACAAAGTACACATAATAATAAATGTGTGGGATTACAAAAAAGATACAAAATGAAAAAAAAAACCTAGTGAAAGATCCACACCTAGCCTAAAAAAAAATAACATTTGATAAATTACAAGAGCAAAGAGTGAAATAAACTCTAACAGCAGCGTGGAAGAAAATGAAGAGAGTATAGGGAAGTAAGAATAGCTAGAAATGGAGGGAGGTTACAGAGGTGAGAATGGTCATAAAACAGACATAAAAATATCTAGTTGTGATTTAAGAATCCCTGGTCACTATTAAGTCAATTTCCTCTCCTGTCAAAAAGTATTAACGCTGTCACTTCAAAATGCTTCTTCTCTTGAATGTTTCCAATTTTCTTTTGCAGGACAGAGATATTATTAGCTTCCTTTACTAATCACCTTACTCTGTGGCTTGTTATTGCACGTCTGCTTATTCATTGTCACCCAGCTGCACTATAATAAACCACAAAGGACATCACTATTATACACCAGTGGGATATCATTTTGACACTCAATAAAGGACCTTGAAATGGAACCTCAAAGGCAAAGACAATATATTTAATTACATTTAATGACTTTTGCCCTGAACACTAGCTTTACATTGACCTGGGCTGTTTAACTCTCATGGGGATTTTGTAATATTTCCCTCTGTGCCTTGTGCTCTCTCCTAATTGCTGTGCTTCACCATTTTTGCATTCTTTTGCTGTGTAGGTCTCATTCAGGTTAGCATTATTTCCAAGCTTCTTTTTTCCAGTGCTGGCAATTTATTTGAACATAAAAAATACACTGTTATCAATGGGGCTTGTTTATACCATGGCATTCTGGTGAAATGTTCTAAGAGCATTGTGATGGCATTGTCATAATAATGTCACCTCTCAATATGGTCTGTTATAACATTGGCCAAATGTTCATTACAAATGATGCCGCCTGTAATGACATAGAAAATGCTAGCACTTTTTATCAGCTTCAAAAATTCATACAAAAACACTTGCACAATGCAGCATGGTGCTTTGGCTGTTATCTCTCATTAAAGTATAAATAAACTCAAATATTGACAAACTTTTGTTTGCTAAAGCACAGTGAGGGTAATTTATCAAAACTGGAGCAGCTGTGCATGCCAACCAATCAGCTTCTCTCTATCATTTTCAAATCTTAACTGAACAAACTGAAGAGAGCAGCTGATTGGTTGCCCTGGGCAACTGCTTCACATTTTGTCTGCTCCGGTTTGGATAAATCCACCCCTGTGTATTTTAAACTATTGCAATTTTTTTTAAATACACTTTTTTATCATTTGTATCCTTATTTGGATATCAGTGCTGCTGATATTCTGTTCCTTCCCAGCATCAGCTGCACATCATTGCTCTGAAACCGACTTCCTGCAAGTGACAATGCAATGTGTGTCAGCATGGTTGCTTGTAGTCTCAACGTGGGGGCATAGGTGGACTGGACTTGGGAGTGGGGGGGTATTTGCCCTCTGAGCAATTACCAATAAAATGTTATGGGCTGGTGTGCATGAGTGAGGATACCTCTCTATTCAGATATTGGTCAGTGCACAACCTGTAATGATACAGGTCAGGCATTAAATAGCTACCTGTTCCTTGTTAAGATTGGTAGGTGCTGAAAGAGAATCCTTTCAGCACCTACTTTCTTTGCAACTACAAGATGTTATGATGCTGATGTAAAGGTGTTTGTGATAAACCATGATAATCCATCATTTCAGTCTTTCTTTTTAATATGATTTATTTATATAATTTTTAAAATATATTTTTAACTTTTTTCAACGAGATGACTCCACGAGATGTTGAAAGGTGATGCGAGGAATCTGTCACTGCACTGTTGACCTTCTGTTGTCTTGTAACAAGTCTTGCTACTCTCCATTCTGCACTAACATTGACTCGTCGTTGAAGGCCACAATTCGCACGTTCAGACCCAGATTTTCGGCTGACAGTCCAGTCTTTAAACACTTTAACAACAGCTGCTCTTGAACATTTAACAAATTCTGCTGTTTTGCTGATACTCGCTCCATGGCTCCGAGCACCAACAATCATCCCACATTCAAAGGCTGTTGTTTACCCATATCTTCAGAAAAAAAATCACTTCTACTGGCGTGGTAAATAACCTGCTTCCCTATTTATAATGGTCTGGCCCTCTAGCAACTTCAGCGTGAAATTATAGCTAATTATAGCTCATTTGCCTACAAAAGTCAGGTGGTCATAATAATCTGGCCACTCAGAGTATATATAGTATATACACATTGCTTATGATTTTATTATGAAGTTATTATGAATTCTTTATCATTTCATTGGTCTGTTGTCACACATAGGGGGTTATTCATAAAAGGGTGAAGGGTTTGGAAAAAGTCTCCAATTCCGCTCACTTTCCAGTTTAGCTATGTTGTCCTAGATTGTTCACTTCTCCTGCCTTCTCCAAACCCTTCGCTCTTTTGTAAATAACCCTGGTAATCTTTAATTGCACATATATTCAATCTATTGCTATGAAGTATTAGGCTGATATATAGGCTGATTTATATCTATTTATTCATTCATTTGTATGCAGATTTTGGTCATTTCTAAGTATCAACTTTTATTTACTTTTACTAATACTAGTGTTATTAACAGTTTTTTCTTCAACTAACTTTCTTAACTACTTTCCCAGGCCCTCATAAACTCAACCACTCAGTTTCATTGTATTTAAATCTTAATTATAGTAATTGCTTAATTAGAGCAGTCTCTCCATAAATAGACACAGTGCTAACAAGCTGATGAAGGGTAAGAGATTTCCCCAAAATGCATCCCTGGTTTCAGCAGCATCATGAGACCCGATACACCAAAAGAACCATAAGTGACTAGGATTGGAGAGAGACTGAAACTGTCAGCAGCTCAGGAGCTGTGTGTTCACACAAGCACGCTCTTTGGTCCCAGCATCCTTAATCTCACCCCAGCGGCTTAACTCCATAAAGCGCCCCAAAAGACTGGAATAATTTCCTCCCTCTACTGTGTTACGGGCTTTCACACAAGCTACACACTGTGTGCTTCTGTACATTTGTATAGCCTTTAGGAACACCCATAATTTACCACGGCCTCCAGTAACTGCAGCATCGTGGCACACTGTGCATGGTACACGTTTTTTATTCTACATAAATCTGTCCTTACCATGTAAGTGCTGGATGGTTGTGTTTGACGCTTAGCCAAAGCATCCCAGTCATTTCCTGTGTGATAATGTGACAATGCAAGAGCACACATGGGAACAGTTGTTATATTATCACCAATCAAATACTTTTATTGAAATCTACATATTTAAAAAGATGGAAAATAATGTTAAGATTACCTGAATATTGTAAAGCTTGTGTGAGATTTTATTGATTGGATGATTGCTAAAGCAATAAAGGGTATATGCCTTAAGAGAAATATGTAGGCTGTTATTACTGAACTGTCCTTCTAAAAATGATAGTTGTCTGGCTGTCAGTCAAGCACTGTCACATGACTGAGGGTCACCGATATCTGCTGATTTTGATGCTGGCTGCAATGGAGGAGAGAGAGGTGAGGAAAGGCAGGCAAGTTAGGCAAGTTGATTATAAAGGGGTCAGAAGGCCTTTTTAAAGACAACTTTACTTTGTCCTACATGGGCAAGGTGACAGTGTCTCTTTACTGCAGAACTTAGGACCCATTATGAACTTCTTAGCTACTTCATACACCTAGTGGTACACTAACATTCAGTGCATAAACATTTAGGATAAAAAAATGGAACTATCCTTGTTAATCACACAACAAATGAGACAAACAAGCTCTCAACATTTCACAATTTTAGTCACTAGAAAAGAGAAGTTTTCAGTTATTTATACTTGAAAAAGTTTTATTCTAATATAAAGCTGAAGTGAACCAAGTACAGAGGTAAAAGAAGTAGTTTTCTAATATTGATGTGCTATCTAAGTAGTGTCTGGCTCGTATTTAGCTTTCTTTGTCTTTTCTCTGTCTAGCCAGTGCTATTTACATTACAAGATTGCTTTATTCTATGTAAGCCCCATACTTATCCGCTCTTCCTTTATCTTGTTCTAATCTGTTGCATATCCCTCTTCCTTTATGAGTCTCAGCATTCTCTGAAGAGCTCTTTCTTTGTGTCACATCATAAATAATTTCCTTTCCCATCTTTGGTATTCTTCCCACTAAGCTTCTCCCTTCTTTAGGTCCTAATTGAAAATATACTTCTATGTTTTCAAATAGGAATTACAGTAGACTAAGAGACTAGTGAATAGAAACAAAAAGAGGCATAGTGGAATGGCTCAAACCCCTGATGTACTTATAATCCTATTGCACCTGCATGGTTCCTACTGTGGATGATTTGGACGCACAGATCGTATTTAATCTTGGATGTACCTTTAGAGGCATCCTTTATGCAATTTTCTATTGCTTTTTTTGTCAGAGTGATGCACACTGTAATTACATAGTTACATAGTATTTGAGGTTAAATAAAGACACATTGGGGTCTATTCACAAAGCTGCCGAAGGATCTGGCCGTAGCTTCAGCCGATCCTTTGGCTGGCTTCGGCCCCAGGACCCCTTCGGTTCAGGAGAACCGAGGGGGTGCTGTACGGGCTATTCACAATAGCCAAGAGTCTGTGTGTTCCAGTCATTACGAGTACCAGTAACACTGTATGTTATGTTCTCTGAGGAAAGTATCTAATTGATTCTTGAATGATCCAATACTTTCTGCTGATACCACTACTTGTGGAAGGTAGTTCCACAACTTTACCTCTCCAACAGAAAATAATCCTCTTCACCCTTTGTGGTTAAACCTTTTTTTCTCCAATTTCAGGCGGTGGCCTCTTGTCTTCTTTAATGGTAAATATCAGTAATACACTTTTTACTGTAAACTCACTAAAGAGTTTGTACATTAAAATAATGTCCCCTCTTAATTGTTTAATCTCCAGAGTGAACAAGTTTAAGCTTTGCAATCTTTCTTCATAGCTTATGTCCTCCAGCCCCTTTATCAGTTTTGTTGACCTCCTTTGGACTCTTTCCAGTTTAAGAATATCCTTTCAGTGGAATGGTGACTAACATTTTATAGCATTCTCAATATGAGGCAGAACAAGTGTTTTGTAATGTGGGAAAATTATTGTTTTGTCTCTAGAGTACTTTTCCTTTTTTTATGCATGAAAGTAGTATGCTAGCTTTGTTTGATGCAGCCTGGCATTACATGATATTGTTTAATCTGCAGTCAACTATGACCCCCAAATCTTTCTCCACTTCTGACTTACCCAGTGGAGCTCTCATTAATGTGTAGTCTGCATGCCTGTTTTTAATGACAAAATGCATTACATTTTTCAACATTAAACCTCATCTGCCATGTAGTTGTCCACTCCTCTGTTGTATTCAGGTACTCCTGTAATGTGGCTATGTCTAATTTCTTGTTTATTACCCTGTACATTGTCTTATCATCAGCAAACAGAGAAACATGGCTGTTAACTTCTCCCCAAATATTATTAATAAACATATTAAACAGTATTGGGCCTAGCACAGACCCTTGGAGCATGCCACTTCCAACCTTAGACCAATTATACAATACGTCATTGATCGATACCCTCTGGAAACGTTCTTGTAGCCAGTACTCTATTCATGTGCTGTATATTAAGGGGGTTATTCACAAAGCTAGCCGAAGGATCAGCCATAACTCCGGCTGATCCTTCGGCTAGCTTCGGCTGCCTAAGCCCTTTGATTCAGTAGAAACAAAGGTCTGCTGTACGGGCTATTCACTATAGCCCGTATAGCTCCTGAAGTTGGCCGAGTGGCTCGGTCGAGCCGAAGGCATATGCTTCGGCTCGACTGAGCCTAGGTGAAAGCTGAAGCAGGCCAAATGGCTGGCCATTGGCCGGCCAAAAGCCTGCTACTGACAGCTGGTCGGACCCAACCGTCATCTCACGGCTGGCATTGGCATCTTGCAATAACAATTCAGCATCACCTGGTTACCTGGTAACCAGGGGATGCTGAACTGTCATGAGAGCTCAGCGGAGCCGGCTGTGATATCAAGGCCAGCTTCACTGAGCTCTCATGACAGTTCAGCGCAACTGAACCTACTGACATGTTCAGTTGCATCTGCAAGCCTTTCTTTCTCTATTCATTATATTTGCCTTTAGGCTGTTCCAACACTCTTGGCTTTAACCTGTGCCTTGTTGGGGAGCTCATTGTGCAGACTTGCACACCTTTATCTAATATTATATTGGGGTTACTTTGCTGCTTTCCTTTTAAAGGAGGGAAGAATTACATCTAAGTCTTTAGCTTTAAACTCCACCAGAAATGTTTCTGTAACTCTTTGCCTGGCATTTGGTGTTAACAAAACTTGTATCTCAGATTTGTTTTTAGATTTCTGTCAACAGATCTTTCACAGTGGGTGCTTATAGATTCTTATACATTATTTCAATGCCAGCACTATCAACTTGTGTCCTTAAGTTGGCCTGCCATGAACTATTACCGACTTTGGAAGATATGGGCCAATTGTGTGCCTGCTAGGAATTGTGATCTCTGCTGATGTATTCTTGGTGGTATTTATTTGCAGTAGTCAACTTACTGCCATATCTTTGTCTGATATGATTCTAGACAAAGAGGACATGATTTTGATATATATTTAAAAACGTTATGTTTGTTTGAACATCAAATGTAAATACACTGTCAAACAGTTATGTATTTAATAAGAACATGTACTATTATATTTGTAAATTTGTCTTTCTTGTCCTATAACTGAAGATGTGGTTAGGGTTATCTGACACTTTCCTTTTAATGTTCTATTCATCCAGGAATGTACAAATATTTGGGATAATAACCCTGCATGGGGCTGCAATAGGCTATTTAATTATACCAAACGTTCCAACCAGTTCTATTTTTACTACGCCCTTATTAAACCTGAGCTTCCTCACCATAATTTGCACCTTGACAAGTTTAATTGCATCGTTACTGGTGTACAGTCTACAATCAATAAAGCATGCTATTGTAAAAGGCTTTGTTCTCTTCAAATGTTGCAGAGATATTTGCATGAGACAAAAAGCAGAGGTGGCTTTAATGTTATTCAGAACATCATTAGTGCAGGTTATGGTTTCTTTCCCATATTATTTAAGAACATTGAGTGATGACAAAAACTAGTAATCTACTGTATGCTGAATGTTTGCTGCAATCTAGGTACAATTAGTAAACCTTACTGCAAATTATTCAATAGATATTAAGAGAGGCTACACTTGAAAATTTGCTAAAAGCCTTCTAAATGAATGCCAAGTAAGGCAGTGTGCCTTTACTGTAATTACAAGATGACTACCAATGTTGTAATAATCAACCTGGAATCCTTTTAGGCATACAGCACTCCTTGGACACTTTCAAATCTGCAAGCTTTAGGACATTATTGGGAGTCTATTTAAGAGGTTTGGAAATGAAAAAATTGGAACATTCTGTCTAAAAAATTGACAGTGTTTCCATGGTTGCAAAGTGAAGAGTTTTGAATTTTTGACAGCTATATAAAGACCATGCATGGTTACAGATTGAAACTAAAATAGTGTTCTAAAGAATAATTCCAGGCAACAAGTTCAAGCTATCAGTGAGTTACTAATGCTGACTAGTAAACACTATAGTTATGCTAATGTAATAATTTTACCCATTCTCTGTAATTCACTGCACCAAGATTCCAGACAGAACCCCACAGAGTCATGTGAAGTATATTTCAGGCAGGTTTGAATACCATTGACGTTTGTCAGAAACTTCTTCTGTAGTACTGATATTTGTATTACAACAGGCTTTATGTAGCAAAGAGACAGCAAAGAGTTGGGGTGATTATGCTTGGATGTTCTTTTCCTGTATTAGAAGCAGGTGTTCTCAGATCTGATCTGATCTGATCTGAAATATC
>NW_017307576.1:209357-228153 GCF_000935625.1 Nanorana parkeri
ACTGCTGTACTGCAGTAACATCTGTAGGGGAAAATCACATGCTTCTTCTTTCCATGTTACCATGTCCGATGGTCATGACCTCTGCTCAGCCCTAGCCTTGCCTATGCCTCTGATCTGGTACTTTGCCTCAGTTGTACTTCTTGGTAACTCACATCTGCAAAATCCCTACTATGGTATGACTCTACCTTGCTTTGTGTACCACCTTGGTTAATCTGACCTGTTAGCTGACATGAGTGAGGTCATCCAAGGCTTCAAACTCTAGGGATGCCTATGACACAAGATTCAATATGCATTTTAAAGCTTAATTTTCAAATATGGCCAGAGTTTATCTTTACTGACATTAAAGCACAATATGCATTGTGTAGCAGTAGCATGTTATATCTGTTTAGATTGGAATTTGTTTCTGACATTTCATTTTCATGCTTATTATTAAGTTATTATTAATTATGTGTTGTAAAATTCAGATGCTGGATGTATAAAAATATCTTGGGGTAACAAAGCCAATACATGCATCAACAATGGACCTTATTGATCAAACTCAGGCAAATCACAGAAGCTAATCAAATGCAAATGTGGACTCGAAATTTATAGTTGGACATTACAATGTGAATTTCATTGGTTTCTATGAGTTGACTGAGATGTTTTCTTCCCCAAAGCCAGTTGCATATTTAAGGGCAAATGTGTTTTCTAACCTAACAAAATCCTTCACCATATAATTTGGTTTGCTGTTTGTCCCAGTTTCAGCATGTATCACTGTGCTCCCTTTGTCCACACATTTTATATGCTGACCTGCTGCCTTTGTGCTGCCTGTCCCAGTTCCCATTCAAATTTTTATGCAGCCTGCTTCTGCTTTGAACTTTATATGTAACATCCCGTTGCTCCACTTGGCTGCCTGCCTTAACTTGTATCCTTTTCATACTTTCCTGGCTGTGCTAGTCATTGAAATAATGTAATTTAAACTAGCTTAGGTTGCCGTTATGTGATATATTGTTGCATAGTCACGACAAGACAAACTACAATTAGAATATATAATTATATGAAAATGTTCATATGAGTCTTCGCTCCTTTCAGATGATAATGTGCTAAGCCACTGACAAGGTTCATAAGCTATTTGAGTTCATCTGAGATGTAAGGCTCTGTTAAAGAGGGCCTATACTGTGGAAACAGTGCTGAAAAAAAGGTAATCAGTATTGCCTGCACTCTCTCTGTGTAGAAGTGGCCATCTTGGCAGAGACGGGTTTTTGTTTTCTCATGCCAGACCAGCAAGCTATTGTTAAAAAAGGGCATGGGAAGCTGAGCACTGTGTTGGAGAATATATACCACTGCAAAAAAATGTTAAAAATACCGTTCAGTGGGGAAACCATTCTTTGGAAAGCCTTAAAGAAGAACTATGGGGTCAGTGTTTGTCCCCATAGTTCTCCTTAGGGTAATGGGAGGACACAAACTAGCATCCTACCATTACCGTAAGCTCAGTATACCGCGAGCTACAGTCGGAGCGTATACCGACCTGGACGTCGGGATCCACCCAGCTGCGTGAGTGACAGCTGGCTCTGCCTATCTAGAGGCAGAGCCAGCTGTACCCGCCCCCTCCCCCTTCCGTTCTGCCAGTCAGCGCTGGCAGATCGTAGAGGGGAATCCAGCCCCTCCCCCTGTCACGGCAGAGAGCCGTGACAGGATCGAGAGGTGAGCGAACCCGGTATGTGTTCGCTCACCTCCCGATCTACTGAGTCGACCTGTGACAGTCTCATTGTCACAGGTCGGCTAGAACTATGAGGTGAGTGGAAATCACTCATCGCATAGTTCTCCTTTAAAGCTGCACGTGGTGCTACAGAAGCTTAATGCAAATAATTTGTATGTTTGCAAATTTTAAACCTTGTGATATGAATATTTGCTCATTGGATATTCTGAACCTGCTTCCTATTTAGTAGTGTTGCAAAATGGTTGTTACTTACTGTTCCTCTCTTTCTCAGTACATATGTAAATCAGATCTGACTGATTAAAGTTCAACTCCAGCCAACATTTTTACTTAGTTTTAAATAGGACAGGTAAGAATTAGAGCTTCTATCCGGCTTCTATTGGGGGTTTTCTTTGCCATCTCTGTCTCTATGTGGGTAATTGTTTCATTACTTCTTGCCCTTCCTATCCTGAAATCTCTCCAACAGGGACGAGGACAAAAAACAGCAAAGGGAGAAGGATTCAAATACTTGTCAATCTTTTTATTGCTGTCCTTTCCTTCCCGTTCAGCTGACAGTCATAACCCCTATTTTTTGTACATAGACAGGAAGTGAGAGAACATCTCCCAAATGGGCTCAAAGACAGAACTTAACACTCCACCTCACCATTCCTCTGCTGCCAGGGAGTCTAAACCCTGTATAAGTTCTAGGTCAGTTAGTGTCAGAGCATACACAGATTTAATTTCTTCCTTCCGCTGCTCCTTAAGAGTTCAAACCTGATGATTGTCCAGTCTGGCCTGTGCACCACATTTGAGGAAGAGATCACATGTTTCTCCATTCAGGAAGAACTAGGCACCCAATTGCAATGGGGGGAGTGCGGCGCAGAGAAGTATCAGTGAGCAATTGGTTCTTCTTAGACGTAAACCCGTCTTTATGATCTAAATGGGCAAAGTGGCAGATTCTCTTTAATCTGATGTCTCTAACATGTGCATACATGTCAAAAATGAAAATAAATCTGTTAAATGGCTACAGTTTTCCTTTTAATGTTACATACATTACACTAATAACTCAAAATATGTACTCACTGGGAATGCATTATAGTTTTCCTTTTTATGTATTAATTGTATATATTAAACTTTTTTTTTTAAACAATATCTTGCTTAGACTGGATTTGAATATTAATATTATTATTATTAGTATCACTGCTCGAGCATACTAATATACCAATCTTGGAAGTTTATTGCAAAACATTTTCACTTCAATCAATATTCTGCCTTACTATAAAAATCCTGTTTTTAAAATGTTTCACAATAGCCAGATCAGGCTGAATGTATATCAAACCCCAATGTTCCCATGTCTTAAAGAAAACTGCTATAATTCAATAAATGCCACTCTGATTCACCCAGATCATCATTACCTAGCTGTCATCTTTCCTTATGTCATTCATTTTTTTGGAGCAGCTCGGAACTTAACCAATATTTCCTAAAAGATGTTCATTAATAGTGACAGAACTCATTCAGACAGAAGCTGACTCTACAGTCTAAATATATCTGTCTGAAATGTCGACTGACAGCCATATTTAGTGCATGCATATGTACATTAAAAAATACAGAATAAACCTTTAATGGATCCAATTATTGCCCAGCTGCCAGGCTTCAAAAAGTGTCTGTTTATTTAATCAGCTTCATGCTGCAGTAGAACCCTGAGCAGTGTGCAAATAGAATGTTCGGCATACTGCCTTCTTTATACACTGATAGAATTCACTATGGTTTTGTTAACTGTTTTGCAACTGTCTTTTTATGCAGGATAGTGAGAACTACCACATAGGGCTGTAAGTAGCACAGCTCAGATTAATGGCTGACATGGGAACCCTTCTAGCAGGATATCCCACAGAGTTCAGACAAGGGTAGCTCAATATGCTTAGGCAGTATTAAAGTTAATTAGGAAGAGATTCACCTGCAGCTATCCAAATCCATATCTCTCCTGGGTATCAGATTAAGAGCTAGTCTGTGCGTAGACTAAATCAGATAGCAACACTTGAGGCTTCAGAGTCTAATAGGAGTGTTCAGTGGATTCGAGCTGCCAAGGTACCTGTTTATTTGTTCACATTTCTTTCCCAAATACACTTTAGAGTGAATTTTAACAAACCTGTTACAATGTGTCTAAAGGGAAAATACTATTTTTTAAGGAATTATTATTATATTTTATTTCTTACATATCCATTATGCTGTATGGTTCGTCACGTGTCTGTATATTAACATCAAACAGCTGAATCTTTTTTATGAATAGTTACCAAGAGAAAATCATATTGCACCCATGGCAACTAAACAGATTCTGTTTTTGATTTTATTAGCTCAAATTTAATGCTAAAACTTCAATGGCTACTATAGAAAGCACCAATGACCTTTTATTACGGTCAGATTAGATTTGCCTGGAGCTAAAATAGTAGTGAAAAAAATAATCAAATGAGTAACATATCTATAGGTACATTACACCATGTATGGGAGATTTACCACCAAACATCCATGAAAGTGCATTCTCAACTTGGCTGTATTACATGTTTGTTTTGTGCAAATATCCACATCAGTCTTATAATTTCAGGTAATCAGTTTTTCCCCCTCAGATTGTTCAACTCAAAAGGGGAGTATGATCTGTTATCGGCTGGAAAAAGGGATCATCCTGGTTTGTTCCTCTGGAGCCCTTGGATTTGAGACCCAGGCTGCACGCTTGATTTTGGAAGCAGAAGGGACTAATGAAGATTTGGACAGAAATAGAAGCTCAGAATACAGTCTGAGCTTGGAATCCAGGGGCTCCACTGGTGTGCAGTAAATGATCTTGAAGATTTGCACAGGTACTTGCAGCTTACACCTCTAGCCACTTACAATATCATCAGCTCCACTAGATTTTTATTTTTCTGTTTAGAAAAAAAAGCCTGGGGGAATTTCCACCTAAATGCAGCATGAACCTTCTCTCCACTGTTTTCCTACTACAACAGGAACTCTTTACACATGTAAGGAGCCAGGTGCCTCTTATATAGTGCTCAGGCTTGACTCTGGGACTATAGGGATGAATGAGAGAGATGTGTCTAGGTGTGCGAAATACTGCCACTATCCAAGGCTTGTATCTATCTAATACACTAGTCACACATTAAAAAGGAAGCAATACATAACAGAACAAAAAAGAATGTTATGTATTGCTGTAAATCAATGTTTTTTAATTAAAACATGACTTTAAACAGACAAATACACAGATGGTAGCTATTTTACCTGCCAAATGGTTTGTATTCCTATCCATCTAATCCTTGTAGTTACAGGGCCTTGTCAAACAGCACAGCCAACTTGGTGACCTGACTTTTATTTGCTGCAGTTAAACAACACAGCTGGGTCACCTTGCTGGTCTCAGCTGACTTTGAAAGTGAAGGAGCAGCAATAGGTTGATGAGGTTATCTCTCTGCCGTCCCACTCTGCTGGCACGTTTAACGTAATCCCATCTCAATGCAGTATACCTGATTGGCTCAGAGTGCTGCCCCTGCCTCTCCCAGCCTTTGTGCTGCTGCACAGAAAATTAAAAGAGGCTGAAATCACGTATTTATACCAGATATTATTATTATTATTCAGCACCAAATATTATATAGCATCCACATGATGTTCAGTGCTTTACAATACATTACAAATCAAGACAGATGGTAAGGAGGGCTAGTTTTGCTTAACGTACATTTAGGGGTCTATTCACGAAGCTGCCGAAGGATCTGGCAGTAGCTTCGGCTGATCCTTCGGCTAGCTTCGGCTCGGCTGAGCCGTGCTGAAAGCCGAAGCTGGCCGAGCTGCCGGGCATTGGCCCGCCGACAGGCAGCTTCTGACCGCTGGGTGGAGCCAGCCGTGATCTTACGCCTGGCTCCGGCCACTTGCAGTGAGATCAGCGTTCCTGGTTACCTGCTAACCAGGGACACTGATCTCCAAACAGCTAACTCTCCCTGGCGCCCCTGGAGTCTCCTGCTCCCGGCCGCCAAGGAGAGAAACAATGTTGGAACAATTGAAATATTTCAATTTGCAATAGCCAATAGTAAACTAGCATTGTACCCGCCCTCTGCTGCAGTTCCCCATCAGGTCCATCAGCAGATCACTAGACCTGGAAGTGATGTGTATTACATTACTTCCGGTGTCACTGTTCACATTCTCCTGCTCTGCTTCATCAGATTCTTTGGGGTCCCTAGGTGACATCAGGTGTCTGAAAGACCTCTGATGTCTCCATAAAGAGGACTCTTCACAGCTAATTTGCTATTACATAGGGGGCTAGTAATAAAGTTGTGTAAAAAAAAAATCACAAATTAAAGTAACATATATACAAAATGTGAAAACTGCTAAAAAAACATTTTAAAGTCCCCTGCCCCCCATGTATATGCACATACAAAGGCAAACACATATCTACGTGCAAAACCGAAAATTGTGCCACACATGTTACATATTGCCATGAACATCGGACTAAGAGCAATAACTTTAGGGCCATTACTGCTTACACTAAACTGATGAGCGCTAAAAGCTTTTAAAGCATCGCCTAAGGGACATTTTGGGTTTTGTAGTATTTTGCGGTTTCATGGGCGCACGCAATTTGAAGGCAAATTTTGACGTTTTTGGTATCAATTTACCCGACTTGACCCCATATTTTATATTTTACAAAAAAATTAGGTATTATATTCTGTTTCTGTACACTAAATTTCATTTTAGTGTATTTTATCCTAAAAATACTGGTTTGATACACATTTGTGCAAATACTGTGTGACATAAAAAATTGCAACTAGCAACTAGCTATATGTGTGTGCATATATTAAGAATAAAAATATTTTAAGTGGTTAAGGCAGGGCTTAATACCCCACCGGTTGTTATTGCTAACTGTGACCTCAATAAATTGCGTATGAAGATTGAGATATAGACATGTTTTACAGCCTAAAAAATTAAGCCCCATAAAATGTAAGTCTTTTGGTGGACCTCAGTAATGGAGCTTCTTTATTTATATGTCCTCGTCTGCATCCAATGGGTGTGTACTTTTAACAGGGTTGCATCGTGTACCAATGACTGTGTTGAATGTCAAACAGATGTTCCCCTAGAGCTATGCAATCTAGTATTACTGCATACAGATTCTGAATAAAGTTGCAAAGTAATTTAAAGACATCTTCTGAAATGATATAGTGCAGCCTCCCCTCTATAACAGTTATGTAATAGTATATTGTGTATGATTGATGGGTTTGTCATTTACAATCTATCACTACATTACACCCCACTCCACCTCTTTTTCATTCTTTTTCACCTCCCGGCCCATGCCTTCTCTCACACCTCCCACCCTCTTCCTAAAGCAAGATGTAAAAACCTGTCACAGTGCCAGAAATGATTTTAAAGTATAGCTTGTCTAATGTATGAACAACCTTCCAGAGCAGTCTGCATCATCTTCAGAAGAGTAAAACATGGATGGAAAGTTTAAGGAGTCAGAAATTAATTTTCATAAGGCAAATTCTAATTCTTTCTCTTTCTCCTGATGCCAGATAATTCTGGAGATGAATACAATGTGTTCACTGGAGAAACTAAGAGTGTACAGTACAGCAAATATTAGCAAAGGCGATAGTTCATCAGCTGTAACGCGGGATGGTCAGAAACTGATGTCTCATCATTTTTCAAGAGAGATGGAGATCAGCGTCTTTACTTCCCACACATTTTTTCTTTGACTATAGGAATGTTTTTTTGGGGATGCAAGCCCGAAGAAAGGATTGCTCCCTTATGTAATTCTTGCTTGAATAGTTACTGGTAATTTTACATTATTATTTTTTAGCCCTCAAGCTACCCAGTGGAGATATATCAATTGCTTAAAGGAATATATCATTTTTGTACAAATGTAAGTTTATTTTTACATCTTTTAGAAACTGGAGTTTTTTTTAGCATTGATTGTAAAAAATATTTATTTGTCAACTACTTAAAATAAGGTGGTTCCATGCCACAATATTTGTAAAACACTCTGGGATTTCGTATTTCTGTTAAATGTATACAGAGTCAGAAGAACAAGGGTGTGTGTGTGTGTGTGTGTGTGTGTGTGTCCCTCTTCTGAATCATTCAGTTTTGTGTGCTCATAATAGCAGATCAAATTGCAGCCTAGTCACAGCAAAGTGGTAAAATGATTGAGCATGGTTGGTAGTTAACTGATTTCATTTGGAGAAGATTAATTTGTAATAGTTTGTATTTATCTTGCTACAAAAATTAACTTTTTAAATGTTTAGAAAATATTTATACAACAGTACTATGTGGTCCCTTTATACTCTACCCCAATTATGATTTGCCCCAGTGATCATGTTTGCAGCATGAATATCTGCCATGATTTTTAAACATTCCAGCTTAAATCGGTTGTAAGACTATAATCATACATATATAGTTTTTCTAACTACAGAGTTATCAGACTTCATCAGTTATAATCACTAACAAACCAGGAGTATTGGCAAGGTGTGTTTTTTTGTTTTCATTTCCCTGAACTTGCATGCAGATTTGTCTGGTCTATAGAGAATCAAACTGGTACTAAAAGAGAACCTATGAGGTAACCTTTTTATCCCATAGTTCTCTTTAGGGTCACAGGAGGGCATATACTAACCTCCTCCGGTGACCCAAAGCTCAGTATATAGGCTATTGCCTGCTATATACTGAGAGCGCTGCAGCCAGGACAGAACCCGACAATACTGTTGAGATCCACCTAGCTGGCTGACTGACAGTGGGCTCTGCCTATCTAGAGTAGTGATGGGGCGAACAGGCCCATCACTACTGAGAGCGCTGCAGCCAGGACAGAACCCGACAATACTGTTGAGATCCACCTAGCTGGCTGACTGACAGTGGGCTCTGCCTATCTAGAGTAGTGATGGGGCGAACAGGCCCGAGTTTGGTTCGAATTCGAACTTTAGAACATCCAAAAAGTTTGAGCTCAATGCAAGTCTATGGGGGTAGAACTTTCAAAAATAATTCTCCCCTTTAAGAGGGCCTATATGCAAGTTATTGGCCATAAAAGGTTTATGGGGATCCGGGTACTGCCCTGGGGGACATGAATCAATTTAAAAAAAACCTTTTAAAAAATACAATTTTTTAAGAAGCAATGATTTTAACATCACTTAAAGGGTAACAATAAAAAATAAAAATTCCTTTAAATATCGTGCCTGGGGGTCCCCTTAAACTGCCTGTAAAGTGACACATCTGTACAATGTATAGAACCTGCTGCAGCAAAACTGACATTTCTGAAGAAAAACTAAAATTACATTTTTTTTAAGCGTGCAGTTCCCCCTCCCAAACAATACCAGGCCCTTTAGGTCTGGTAGGAATGTTAGGAGGGACCAAATTAAAAAAAAATGTGGGGTTCCCCCAAAAGTCATACCAGACCCTTAAGATCTGGTAGGAATATTGAGGAGGGACCCCATGTAAAAAAACAAAACAAAACATTTGTGGGGTTCCCCCCTAAAGTCATACCAGGCCCTTAAGGTAAGGTAGGAATTTGAAGGAGGAACCCCACCCCCAAAAATGGTGGTAAAAATGTGCGGTCCCCCATAAAATTCCATACCAGACCCTTGATCCGAGCATAGGCCTGGCAGGGCCGCAAAGGAGGGATACGAGTGAGCGCCCCTCCCCTCCCTCCCACAACAGGCTACATTCCCTGGGCACTGGGAGAGTGCTTTTCCAGGGTTTTCCCTGGAAAAGCATCTTCTCCCCATGCTGATGGGGACAAGGGCCTCTTTCCCACAAGCCCCAGGGCTCCAATCCTCTGATCTTTATGTTATTTTTATGTAATGTTTATCCATGGTTCTACAATACAGATCAAAATAGTTTTGCCCCACTTCTGGATTCTCTAGTTATCTATTTAATTCTCCTTATAGAAAATGCAGCATGCTAAGTGAGACACCTTCACTTTTACTTATGTAATAGGTAATTTGGCCAACTGTGATCGGCTTCAGGTGAAATTTGCTTTTTTAAATCACAAACTGCGAAAAAAAAGACAGCTGCACATTTGTGGCATATATCCTTCACAGATGATTTCCAAAATGTATCACATTTCTATAGCTATTTTCTGCCCTTTAGCTACCAGCCTAAAATACGCCTTTACCAATTTTCTGCATTCTGTCAGCATACGCATATCTTATTTCTCTCAGTGTTCTCTCTGATAAGGAAGTTATCATTAGCAGCAGTAACTGGCAACCTTAGCAACAGATCAGACTGCAGCAATCTTGTTTAAATTGTTTCAGATTCATTGTGCTCCAACGGTGCCTCAGAGAATAGAGAAATACAGCGCTCAAAACACAATTATGAAAAACATTTAATGAGTTTTAGTGAAAAAAAAATAAGCAAATGGAAAAATTCAACTTGTTAGTCATGCTGTGGAGGTCAGCTTCCATGAAAGGAAAAAAATAAATTCTGTACTGTATTAGAAACCTCTGCATAGTATGCCACTAACAACAACATTTCTGGTTGTTATTATGGTAGTGCTGCTGTCAATAAAAGTACAATGAACCGTCTATTACAGACACAGTTATTCATACAAATCTACATTCTGGAATATACTGCTGTGAAGAAAGCATCAAATATTGATTGTCCGGACAATGATTGAAGCTCTTATAGTATACAGAACAGTAATACACAGGAAACCTATCTTAATTACTCTCATATGCTATAGATATAAAATAAAGGTCTAAGGATTGTGTGGGTCACATAAAGGACACTGGTCTTTAGATGTAATACATTTAATATGAGCAAGTACTCCCTGGATTCATAAAAAAATGCAGTTTTAATGTGGTCTAAGCAGCCACCAACACTTTGCAACAAGCAGCAACAGAGCACAGTGGTGGTTTTTCTCAGTTCCATTTGCCTCGATTAACACATTTTGCTGCTCATTGCAGAACTTTGCAAAGGTTTCCGCACATGCTGACCTATTAGCAGATATAAACCTTGCTTTTCTAATTCTATCTGAATTCATTTGTGATTCTATCAGAGATCATCTTGAAGTTTGGTAAGCTTATACAGTAGAGTAGTACAAAGAAAGTATAACCTATAGCAACCAAAGATAATCTATATTATTCTGACCGAACATAGTGCAATCTCTGTATGGTCTCCTCTAGAGTTACAAAACTTCTGTAGTATGTGGGCCTACCTAAACAATCCTTATAATTTGTATTTAAATGCCCAGACCAAGCTCAGCAGTGCTGGTATTCATCAGTTAGCTTGTCAATAACTGATTTTTTCTGATTCACGGCTGGTCTGAGAACTAGGAATACACATACTTGGGAAAAATTCCTTGTTCCTAGTTTGCAATGTTATTCAATGTTCTCACAGCAAGGAGCATTATACGTTTGGACTTATAAAGTTGTGTTGCAGTCACAAAAGGAATTAAACTAGTAAAAAGGACAGTTAGTAGAAAAGAATATTGAGGTAATGATCATTTCTGTTGTTTACTCCCCATGATTGAACTTTAGTCTGGAGCAGACTGATCGATGAGTGACAGCAGCCCCGGCGGGCTTTAGTGTCAGTGACAGCTGTGGTCCAGCAAGAAGCTTAGGAGCTGAATCAACCAGCTTCTGGGCTTCGGCTCCTGCTACTGAGTGCTCTCTGCCTAACAGCATGTGCATTGTCTACTACTGTAACAGTCAGTTGGGGTCTCATTCAAAATGAATGGCACCACAATTGATTTTTAGAGGTGCACAGTTTCCATGTATTGTCATAATGCATTGAAAAAAAATACTTTTTACAACATGTGAATTTAACAGAAATTGATGAAAGCTAAACTATTGTGCAGCCTTCTGGACTGCACCTGAGGTGAACTTGAAGCCCCCTAAATCCAATAAGTTGATCACCACTGATTTATGTAGTATTAGAAATATTATATTTTGGCAATTCATATTAAATGATGATGGAATTGTTAATTCCTCTAGCCTCAAATTATGTTTTTTAAGGACCTAGTCCACTCAGCAAAGTCTGTTTTAGGGTGTCAAATTTATAGTGTTCTGTATATGCTGGGGGTTGTTTAGTAGGCCTTCAGTTAACGATTATTTCCATAATCGATTAGTTAGCCGATTATTAACTTTGATTAATCGATTAATTGGATTAAAAAATTATATTAAAAAAATAAGCGGCGATACCTGACACGTGTAGCGCAATCCTCATTTTTCTATGTAGGTGCAATTGACTTGTGTTTCTGTTAGTATACGTGCGATTGTAGGGTTGGGGGACTTTTTTGAGGGGGGATTTTTAATTTGATTTTTTTGATTTTTTTACCTCATTGCTATCACATGGGGGGGGCTCACAAGCCCCCTATGTGATGGCACATTGGAGGTGACAGGTTATCTTTAAGGTGACATTAGGGGTCTTTTAGAGCCCCAGTGTCACCTTTCCACTTCACTGGATTCAGCTGCTGAGGCATCTGAATGTAAATACAGCAGGCAGTGGCTGGGAGCAATAGCCAGCCTGCTATTGGATATTTGAAATTGCAATAGCCAGTACCAGGCTCTTCTCCCCTCTCGTGCCAGCTACAGCAGTCTGTGAAAGGGACACAGAACACTGCAGCCAGCACCAGCAGGGAAAAGAGACTGCGGCCAGTCACTCTAAAATCCCCCACTGCTCCCCACCTCATACCTCCGCTGCCAGCAACTAATCGAAAATTAACTAATCGATGATGGGAATAGTTGCCAACTATTATCATCATCATCGATTTTAATTGATTTAATTGATTAGTTGTTGCAGCTCTATTGTTTAGCATATCAACAAAACCAAACTAATTTCAGCATCCCTGCCATTATTTTGCAATGCTCTCTCTATCCATTCTAACGACAGAGTTCTCCCAGTCTCGGGCTTCAGTCACCAGATTAGACCAATTTTCTGCTCACATATGGGTTACCACTTTCTTTGCTCAGACACACTGGTCTGTTCAGACACCAACTACCTCTGTCCCTTCACAATATCCAACTCTCTCAGACATCAGTCTGGCTGGGCAGCCTGTTTGTGTAGACCAGACAGGCCTGGATACATGCTGCCCATGTGTCAGGCATCAAGCTGCAGCAGCAGCAGATAGGAGCAACGCCCACCTGACTTCAATCAGTTCCACACCTGTCCAGGGACCCTTTCCCAGCTGAAAAAGAAACGATCTGCATCTTGAGTTGACAAACTGATAGAGGATGCGGGACCAGAATGACAGAGAGATGAGCTCATCAGAATGCTGCTTCTCTTTTCACTGTCAAGTCACAGGCTGGGGATGAACTGTAGCATAGAAAAATCTGATCTCCTTGCCAACCAGATTTGTAGTGATGTGACAGAGATGTGTAAATCTCAGAACTGGATGGACAGAAATACAAATCCTGTGGCAGGAAAAACAACTTCCTTATATGTATTTTATATGTGTATTTAGCTGTTTGCCTGGAGTTTAGCTTTAATTTGTCTCATAAATTAATTGACATCTTAATGGTACAGTATTTCAGTATGACATAGGCAAGTTAATTTACTAAAGGAGTAGAGGTTGTTCACAGCTTGAACCAGTATAGTTACATCTAGGATGAGACTTTAATTATCATCCTGCCCACATTTGCAAAACAGGGTGACCTGGGGGTATGTTCTAGTCCCTCAGGGCATTTCATCTGACACATCATGTTTATTGTATCCACTTTAATTTAGGTACTATCATGCAGAAGATCTTGTTTCATTAAACAAATAATTCAGAAATCTAGTTCCCTACCTACATAATTTTGTTGCAATGCCCCCAAGAGGTATGAAAATGCACGGTAAAGAAACTCTGATCTACTGCATTAGCTTCCCACTATTTACAACAACTTAAATTCTTAACAAATCCCATTACTCGGTTGCCCTATAGAAAATGTATTGTCTCTTTTTTATACCTACCTAACATACAGGAAATAAAATCAATTTACTTTTTACCTGCATTACAAAGAAAATAATATTTAGTTATCTATCGTTCTTAGCTTCATGCCTATTGATCTTCTCTGCAGCATTTGGCCTAATCATATAAATCATAAGGATGTAATTGTTTTCAACCTTATGGCTTTCAATATAACTTATGGAGGACATAAAAAATAGATTTTAATGTTGCAGCTGACCTATTTTTTAAATCGGTATAACCCGGACTGTGCTTTAATGGATTTCCTGCTGTGGTATATTATCAACACCAGTGGAAGTCTTTTAAAGCCAGGTAAGATGTCATAAACCTTAAAACGGTAATGGTTGAAGCATTCACCCACAGGACATATGCGCCTCTGCCTTTATTGTTAATTTACTATAAAGATTAGCCCTGTAAGCAGTTTTCAGAGCAGAAACTTTGAACCCCTTCATGACTGAGGCCCTTTTTTCAATTTTTGCACCCATGTTATATTCCACATTTTAGGCCTGAAAATGACGTAAAACCCCCCAACATTATATATTTTCTGAATGCCAAGACCCTATAGAATAAAATGGTGGTAGTTGATTCTTCCAATACAGACATATTATTTTGAGACAATTCATTGGAAGCAATTTTCATTAACTTGTACTGCTGTTATCTGTACTGTATTTTTTTAAAAGATTCTGTAGCTCAGATGTGCGTAGAATACCCAAAGTATATGAATACTCATTCACCTAAATCTCATATAGGCTTTAACATGTCAAATTCATTTCAATGGTACTTTTCAATATTTTTTAAACTGCAACTTCCATTTAATACCTGGCAATCCTGCCATGAATGTCCTTACTCAGGCATTTGCTGTTATAGGATAACAACACTCTGTACCGTCTCCCAGTTGTGCTCCTGTGTTGTCACCCTGTCACATGGACTTCTGATGGATACTACATGTTGCTGTTTTAATGCACATTATGCAGTCATGGACCATTGTTGTCACCATATGGAAGCTCACTCTGGGAGATTCTTTATATAGCCATTGTTGAAATGCATGTATATTAGCAGGAAGGGGATGCAAAAAGAGGCTACAAGGGGATAGTATCACTGACATGTATCAAATGAATAAAAAGGTAAAAACAGGTCTTTTTTTATATATGGGAATTGTTTGCTTTAGCAAACAAAATTTAATTCAAATAGATAAAAATGAAATGAAATGAAAGCTTGCTCTGCTGACTGATGTCATACAGGTATTGACATCACCAGCTCAGATTACACTGGACAGACTATATTGGCAATGTGATAGATGCGTGCAGCATTTTTTCCCATATGCAGCATATGGAAATAAATGGCTCCATACACATACATGCGTATGGAGCCGTGTTTTTGCGCTGCCTAAAAATGAGCAAACAATATTGAACCCAAGATGCGTCTGGACTAGGAATTTCTGCGCATTTTACGCGCGTGCGCACATATACACGTGTGTGCACCCATTATACGCACGTACAGTACATTAAAGTTTGTATTAAAAATTATGCATTCTGGGATTGTATACAGTTCACGCAAATACGCGCATACATACCCACACATACACATCTATACACATTTACAAATATGCGTACAATTTTGCTCTTGCATTGTGTGTGAATGAGGCCTTAGTGTTCAATCAGATTTAGGTTTTCAAATTTAACCCGTCATTTCAGGAGCAGGTTTTTACATGGTTTTCTGCACAGTCTCACTCCTGTTTACTTTATGATTGGATTGCACTGTATGTAGAGCTATTAGGTGGCTGAAGTCTTAGGTAAACATAAGTTTAGGGATTTTTCAACTCTATAACATTTAATGATGGGTAGATTTTGTCATGCTCCTCATCAAGCCAGAATGTTGCATTTTTACAGTAGTCACTTAATGCTAGACCACATATGTGAGTAGAGAACACTTTTCCTACAGACCTACAAGCTTGTATATAAGCATGTTGTGTAGTCACTATAGTTAATTTAGCTTGATTGATTATTGGACATTATTGGAGCTAAATGGCTATTCTTATTTAAGAAAGCATACTTCTGGGAAAGGACAATAACACAGAAGCCCATTGGGTCAAAGCTCTTACCCTGGATTTGTAGAGCATTTCCACTCAAAAGTGGAAATAGTAATGGGGATTACTCAAGCTAGTGCCAAGACAAATACAGAGCAGACATTTCTGTTCTCATTAAATAAAACAACAAACCAAGGTAAAATTTTTGTAACAAAGTATAGAAAGTTAACTTCACAACTAGCTCTAAAAGTGTATGCTATGTGCCTGCTTGTCCTGTTGATGGTGGTAATAACTCAAGCATGATTTAATTGATTTCTACTTTTCAGTGGAGCTAGGAGACACAAAACTTCCCTGTTTCTAGCTTTATTTTACATTCTAATAATATTAAAATCAAATTCCAACCAAATCGGGCTAATTAAGAAGAGTCTTGTGCTGCGGGTAGCTCTATCAGTAGTCACAAGTCTCAAGAAAATACAGCCATTACAGCCATGGGTCAGGCAACAACAATTGGTGCCCTGGGCAACAGAGTCAGCAATAGTAGCATCCCATACCGCTGAACGCTGGCGGGCTTTCTGTGTTAGCGTTTGGTACAAGTCCTAGACTGCTAATGAAGCTACAGCGGTTCCTACTACCAGCAAATATTTTCCTTTATCTTCCCTTTCTGCTAGAACTTTAGGTGGATCCTGTATAAACAGGAGCATCTCTGGATCAAAATGAGTAAATTAATATAAAGGTTTGGATTTCCCATCTCTTTTTTCCTGGGGTGAAAATGGTCTCCAGAACAGAGAGAGATGGTGAATCTTCCCAGCAGGAACATGCAGCTATAAAATCCCAACAGAGCTTTTTATTTTTATGCATTATATCCCAAAACTTTAGCTTTAGATATGTCTTTATTTTAGCTTGTAATCTCCTGCACAACAAGATTGGAGAATGATTTAGCAGAATTAACCAATCAGGCTCTGTCACTTTGGCAGTACTCTAATGTACTCTAATGCTTGTAGATTCAATACTTGAAGCTTTCTGATAGGAGGAGAGCAGACTAAGCAAAATAATAACCTGACTGGTATTGTGAGGATTCTTTATTATGCAACTAGCAGCCTGGGAGTGAGTCTGTGACCCAGTTGTACTTCTCAAATATGGTGGAGAATAGTAAGAACACCAATCTGTCTACACTGTCTGGGAGGGGTTATCGGATCACAAGACTAGCCAAATATATGTATATAAAATGTTGGCAGGTAAGAACATTCATAAATATTTGCTTCAACAGTGCTGTTTTTTATGTATTTCAATTTTAAAAAAATCTTGCTATATTGTTTCAGCTGGGCTAAACTTTGGTAAATTGTTTTCTGTATGTAAAAATAAGACTCTTATGATGCAGGCAATACCATATTATTTTTAGTAAAGCCTATATGTGTGAAACACAGTGATTGATGTATATTGGAAATGCATTTGAATAGCAATGACATACTGCATTAAACTTAGTAATAGGTATAGCTCACACTGTTCTCATTATCATATTGATGAAGGTGCTTTTCTATACAAAAATGATTGACTTATGCTTTAATCTTGATAGCCAGAGCTAAAAACAATTTTTCTGAAATCTGTACTCATTTCAGCATTGTTTAATGGACTTTTCTGAAAGTTTCATTGTTCCGCCTGTGCTCTGATACCCTGCCACTTCAAATTAACACTTCATAGGCTTTAAGCAAACCTGAACTTTGCCCATACATGTGTACTTTAATGGAGACCTAACCAGCAGTACATGGTCATATTTCCTTCATTTCTTTAGTGCTCAACAGGAATGAGGGAGCATATGACTCTCTCTCTCTCTCTCTCTCTCCTTCCTCCCACCTGTTAGCATTGGTGCTTGGCAGTTTGGCAACTTAGGCAGCCAATGCTATTATTAACCTCTGGAGAGAGTCTTCGACCTTATGCACGCTTTAAGTCCCTATTTGGAGCTAACAAACTGCTTCCTCTATTCACTCCTGAACAATACAGTAGGTTAGGGAAGGGAATTATCGGGAGTTGGTATAAACTAAACAGTTTGCTTTGTCCTGCATTGTTCACATGAATCTGCCAAAATATGGAAAGCATTTGAGAAAGCATGATAGAATCTAAAGGCTGTTACAGTATCAGGTAAAGGGCTAGCATCCCTTTGATATTTTCTTCTCAAAGGGAAATCTTTAGTTTTAATAAAGAATTAAAATAATAAGAAGAATTGATAATCAAAGGCAGTTGGGACATAGACAACAATCAAAACATGAAACAGGTTATGTTGCTCTATCCAAAATGAAGAAACCTTTTTTCACTGGGTTTGCCTTTTACTTTAATGAGTAACAAAACTTGATAAATCTTGAAATTGCTACACAAACCTTTTTCTAACTTAGTAAAACTGAATAAAGCAGGGAAGGGTTTGTGCCTCTGTTATGTTTTTTTGTCTGTTGTTTCTGTTACCTGTTGGGGAGGTCAGTACAGGAAGGAGGTGATAGGAAATCTCTCCAAAGTGGACACAAACAATGCCAAATAAATATGTAGGGTGGAGAAAGGTGTGAACTTCTGACATTATTTCCATTGTCATCTGTGCTTTCCTGTCCTGGTGACAACCATACCACCCGTTTCTTGTCTTGTTCCTATTGTGTCATATGCACAGGATTTGAGGGAAAATCTCCCCAGTAGGGTCACAAAAAGAAATAAAAACCCAACCAAAGGCTTAACGCTTCCCCACTCTAAAGCAAAAATACATTTGGTTCTAACTTGGCTTTGAAGAAACTTTGTTGCTTTCTTATTCACTCGTGTAAGCTTCATGTTGGATGGTATCAGAGCTTTCACAGAGTTGATTACATCATCCTCATAATGGCAATTTTGCTGCTCGGCCCAAACTCTGCATCATGGGAGAAGGCCATATGATCCCGATACCTGGAGGTGCTGGGTATGTTGTGGTATCTCTAAGTGGGTTAAGTAGAGGGCATTAAAGAGACTCTGTCACTTTGGTCATTCAGGGCACAGCTTAATTTTGTGTTAAAATAGTCCCTTCTGCTCCCTGGGATAGCTGGAGATATGACTACATGTATGTCTGCTGCTTTGCCTAACATCCACTTGCAGTAAGCAGATGGCCACCCCCTTCATATAAAGCTGTCTACTTTTAAAACAAGTTTTGATTTTGGTGATACTTTAAAAAGGTTTCTACTATGAAACATTTATATATATA
>NW_017307576.1:228214-258546 GCF_000935625.1 Nanorana parkeri
ATATATACAGTTAGAAATATGTGAGTGACTGATTTTCTCATAGTTCTCCTTTTTGAATAAAAAAATAGACCAAACACTTTATGACTTTTATGAACAATATATGGCCATTGTGTGTTGTATGCTAGAAAGAGCATATGTTTGTGTGGATGTACAAAGAGTATTTTGATAGCCAGGCTATTTCAAATAAATGTGAAAATGTAGAAAAAAAGTCCAATAAATAAGCGCACTCCAAAGGGGTAGGGATGGAATGAGGGCACGAGGTGTGCTGCTTCTAATGTGTGCGGACTGGGGTGTCTGACGTTTGTGCTGAAGATAACCAAAAAGGGGGGGGAGCACCACAACCTAGCATGGATCAGCAGGGTGGTGTGTTGGGGTTTGAAGTATCTTGATGTTATACTGACATCTGGGTAAGTGAATTGAAGCTTCAAAGGATGATTTCTTGAAGGTGGTACTGTGTGGGGTAGTCTCGGCACTTCGGTGGGACTTCTGGAGTGTCAGCGTGTTGGCCAAAATGAATCAATAGATGGGTGAGTATAACATCAAGATACTTCAAACCCCAACACACCACCCTGCCAATCCACACTAGGTTGTGGCGCTTCTCATCACCTTTTCAGTTATTTCAAATAAATGACCATCATATAATGACTGTTAACGCCTTAGCAACTCTTTCTTGCTTTCTAATTTTTTCTCTTTTCTTTCTTCCTAAAGTTTTTTTCTAAGCAAGAAAATTAACAGAGCATTTAGTCAAGGTGCTTCTAAGAATAACAACATTCATGTGCATTCATCCAAGTAAAGTGCACTTGCATATAGAATTAGATATGTTATATTTATATAACTTTGCTGGGTAGTCTGTTTTTCTATGGCAGCTGCCATTGTAGGCTAAATCAGACTTCTCTGTCTGGCAATCCGATGGACGTGTCTGGGTTTGGCAGTTGCCAGGAGAATGATACCTGCATGACTGCATTGTGCAAAGTTTGGTGGAGGGAGGATTATGGTGTGGGGTGGTTTTTCAGGGGTTGGGCTTGGCCCCTTAGTTCCAGTGAAGAGAACTCTTAAGGCATCAGCACCCCAAGATATTTTGGACAATTTCATGTTCCCAACTTTGTGGGAACAGTTTGGGGATGGCCCGTTCCTGTTCCAACATGACTGCGCACCAGTGCACAAAGCAAGGTCCATAAAATACATGGATGAGCGAGTTTGGGGTGCAGGAACTTGACTGGCCTACACAGAGTCCTGACCTCAACCTGATAGAGCACCTTTGGGGTGAATTAGAGGGTTGACTGCGAGCCAGGCCTTCTTGTCCAACATCAATACCTGACTTCACAAATGCACTTCTGGAAGAATGGTCAAACATTCCCATAGACACTCTTCTAAACCATGTGGACGGCCTTCCCAGAAGAGTTGAAGCTGTTATAGCTGCAAAGGGTAGGCCAACTCAATAATATTGAACCCTACGGACTAAGACTGAGATGCCATTAAAGTTCATGTGCATGTAAAGGCAGGTGTCCCAATACTTTTGGCAATATAGTGTATATTAGTGAATTAATTTTTTTTTAGGTAAGCCAAGGTGTTTATTTTCCTTTAAAATCCAGCTGAAGTCACAGAAAAATGTATATTCTGTTGAATAAAGTTTTTTTTACTTATGGTCTCTATTTCTGTACTTAGTTACTTACAGTCTTACTTTTACTTTCCTGGCGCAGCACCCGTTAAGAACAAAAGCATTTTGACTTAGGCCCATAAACTTAGTTCTCTCATTTATCAGTGCTCAGTAACAGAGTTGGTCCAATATACCCCTCTCTTCATTTTCATACACGTCTGTGTGAGGCCACTTGTGCTGAGGGGTGTGGCAATATTTAATATTATTAAGTAATATTAATATTTAATATTTAAGTTTCAAAGCAAAAATCACACACATCATACCATGTGGACTACATGACTATAACAAGATAAAAAGGTAATCTCAGTACTGTAGAAATGTATATCAGTCACATTATATCAGGGTTTATGTAGTAAAGGAAAAGGTTGCACTCCATGTCAGGGGAGGAGCAATGTCCAATGGGAGTAAATATGCTTTAGATTTCCCCTTAGCTTAGTGAATGAGATGCAGCTCTGCTTTCTTTCATCATCCAATCACGTGATCGTGTATTCTTTGCAAAGTGAATTTTTATGACATTGCCTTAGGGAAAATTCCCTTGCAAAGTAAACAGCTATTTGCCTTTAGTAACCCAACCCCCATGCCCTTTGTACAAGAAAGTTAATTAAATTTGATGAAAAAGAACTACAGTAGAGTGGGATCTGTTTCTTTACTACTGAAGCATAGAGGAAGGAGAAAGGTTTGGTCTTGCCACCCGTGGTTGGTGAGTGCAGCCTAAATATCAGCCTAGCAATGCCAACTTTGAAGGATTCTGTTTTCTGTTTCTGATCTGGGGTTTGGTGTACCTGATTTTAGAAGTTGCCATAATTGTAGAATAATATGACTTCTAAGCCCTAATCTACACTGGAAGCTTTAATCACTCAATAGCTGAAGAATAATCCCTTCTTGACCAGTGTATAATTTCCAGCACATTCAAATAACTGTTTTGTAAATAAAGTTAAAGCCAGCTAGAAGTTCTTCTAAAGCTTCTGACTGATAAAACAAATCACTTATGTAGTGTGGGCCTTAAATGTACTGGGATGAAAAGAAAGTTTAAGAATGCTGAAAAGCAGTGGGGCTGACCCAGAAACAATGTGATTCATACTAACCCCATATGATCATAAAGCACAGATATCAAACAAATTTGAGTGTCTAATCTAAGATTTATCTTCCATATGAGTGTTACTCCCCTCTTCATGAACTGATAGGCTAAACAGATCAGCAGTGGCATTTTGGCACTTTCTTTATGCTCAGCACAGTTCTTTTTAAAACCGGCAGCATAAGAGAAAGCCTTTTATTGAACAATAACTCCAATAATATATACATGTAAGAAAAATAAAGAAATAGACTGTAAATAGTGCAAAAAAAGATGAAAACAAGCAAAAGCACTCACAGGGGTTGATTTACTAACCTTTTAAACACACCACGAACGTGTATACACCTCTGTAGTGTGTTCCCTCCCAGCATGATCTATGGGAGGAATCGAAACACCTTTGTAGTGTGTACACACCCAGCAGGTGTGTTGTGCAAAGCCCTGCAATGAATTGCAGGGTAATGTGGTGTAAATTAGCTCTATGTTATGTTGCTTGCGTTGATGAATCCAGGAATGTAAATGCATGAGCTAACCATTTTTGTCTAAACTGTGAAGCAGCATTATATATGCATCATGTGCATGATTTTTCCATATATGGCATTAGTGGAAATATGCTTTTAGAGACTTTTTGGTTGATAAATACGTTTTGCTGTGTGAAAATCACACACACCTGGTGTGTGTGTGTGTTTAGGTTAGTAAATCACCCCCACAGAGTTCTTTTAAAACACTGCTGAGGTGAGATTTAAATCATGTCCGGAGCTCCAACGAAAGGGTTTAGCCTTCTCTGCTTGCTGAATAGTAGGTAAAAGACAGAGAAAAAGACCCCCGGTCACTAAAAAAAGATAAATAAAACATCTGAGCTTTTCATTACTAAAGGAATGTGTGAACTTTTATTTATACTGTCAGAAGAGTGATGTGTACACTTCCATCACCAGGCCGAACTCATCTGTTTTCCAGGAGCAATATCAGTCTATCAGTCGCAATTCGAGAAATATGTGAGTAAGGGTTATAGTCTTAACATTTAATTCCATAGCATTTACAGCGTATCATAAAGGTGTCGTTTTGCTGGATAACATCTGTAATGCAAGATTAAACACAGATTGGACACTGGATTTAGATCATTGATTTCTTGAATTAGTACTGGCTGGAGTTTGTTCTCTGACAGATTTGTTATTATCACACAATCAGTCACTTCTGTTTAACTCAACTGTTTGTTACAAAGTATAAGGTTAATGTAGGATACAAATACCTCTTACAAATAATCAAGCAAATGCTGTGGGTTTTGCAATACGTTTGGGAATTTTAAGGCAGTTGCTTTTTGTAATAGCCATAACATTTTTTTCTTCTGGAGATTTTAAAATGAAATTGATGTTACGTCCAAATTGTAATGCAAGCGGATGTTCTCACCAAGGTAATGAAAGATCTTGCAAGGACTTTTATTGCTTTTTAATAAAAGTGTTTTTTGTAAAAAGATACATGCATGTTAGTACTGAACGCATATATTTACGAGAGTCATTCAGAACTCTCAGTGAATCTGACTATTTTGCTTCAAGCCAAGGTCCACTTGGATGCAACATTTTACCTTCTTGGCAAATCCAATTTACTAAGATGAACTGCTAAAAAGGGGCTACTTATCAGTAACTTGTAAAGTGGTATATGGGCCTTCCCAACAGGAAGTTTGTCTGGTCTTCTGTTGACCCCGCAGGATTCAAAAGGGATTACTATTTATTAGCTGTTGGCGCTTATGTGGGGAACATCCCCGCCCTGTGTTTTTTTACTTTCTCGCTAGGTGTTGTCTTAATAAGGAAGTTCATTACTACCCTACTATTTTAAGAATTCCTGGGCTTATGTTAACTACCGTGCCTTCATAACCTTACATATTTTATCATTAGGTGCTTCCTAATAAGAAAGTTTATTTTTACCTTTTTAAGACAATAATATGACACATCCTTTCGAGTGTAAGCTTCGTGTTGTAGGGGGTGACTGCCAACCGGCATCACACTAACCTGGTAAGTGGTCTTTTGAACCACGTTTCCCAGTAAACTATTACATCGGGTGAAGCAAATATTCACCCTTTAGAGCAAATCATGCCATCCACTGAAATATGAAAGACCAAGCAGGTGTTAAAGTGATGTTAAACACTAGTTTTATGTTAAACTGGCAAAAATAAATCTAAGTAGGTACTATATAAAATAAGGAACATTTATCCACTTTGTCATATTTTGCTGTGTAGCTGGCATTGCTGGGTGGATTATTTGCACAGCCCTACAATATGAAGCCGACCATTCCATATTTTTAGAAATGTTACGCCCACTGAGAAACCAAAGGTTAAGGTAAGGTAAGGTAATGCTAACTCACTGTGTGGTATTATTAAGCAATACAAACATGCAAGCTCTACTACTTTGTATTAATGACCTATTAATGACCTATAGTAAGGGTGAGAATCATTACAAAGAGGTCCTGTTCGTATGAGCCTCCCAGTCAAAGTGGGGACAACCCTTCCGATTAAGAATGCTTGTTTCTATATTGTGCCCCACTCTCCATCCTGTCAAATCAATGGAAAAAAGAAGAGCTTGCTTCCAGTTTGTTATAGATAGAAATGTAGTGGAACTTCTTGTATCTATAGGAAGAAAAGATAAATATGTATTTTCTATTTACCATAACTTCCCATATTTCTAAAACAATATGTATCAGTCAGTGCATGGCATAAACATAAAGTCCTGATAATCTTGAAACAATGTCAAGTTCAGTTTTAACGACTGTCAAAATGGCACATATCTAAAACTGCTTTGGACATGGTGAGGCAAGGCACACTTCACTATGGTGTTAAAAAAGAGCTTACTGAGTCTTAGCAGTCCAACGACTCTCACAAAAGCCCTCAGGTTCTTTCAGATATATTGGCCCTTCTAACATCTGCCAGAGTTGCTGTATTTATAGTCTGGATCTTTAGTTTTTTAACCAGTGACGGACTGCTATCTATATCTTGAACAAAATAAAATGATGATTCCCAGATTGTGGTAATAGTGATGATCATTTAAATAGGTCAAAAGCACATCATTTGTCCCAGCTTCCATTTGTATGAGTGTTTTTTTTTTACTTGTTTACTTAAATTTAAATAGTTCCAACACATTCTGAATTGCTTTGAAGGGATTCTTGTTTCTTGAATGATCCAAGGGTAATATCTCCCTGCTACAGTTACTGACTCTATCATGTCAATCTGGGATTTCTGGATGTTCCTGCCCACCTTTGTATGTGCAGCTTCTTTTATTGTAATGGCCTCAGCAGGTGTGCAAACCCAGGGACTCAAGCACAGAGATCTTACTAATAGTTTCCTAGAGAGATATAAAAACAGTTTACAGGTGGCTTAACTTTCTTGTATCTAAGAAAAATAAAATACCATATTGACTATTTAAAGAGTAGATAGAAAAGCCCTAAGAAAACTTGCAGTTTAATGACCCTACCGCAGTCATACAACCAAACATTGGGGCTAGATTCATTGGAATCCCATGGAACAACTCTATAGTCACACAGAATTCCACATATAGTTGATGTTACTCTTTAGTCGGTACACATAAAATTGTATGGACAAACAGACTTCTTACCTATGAGCATTTATGTAAATTAGGACCCACAGAGAATTCCTAAAATTCACTCATCTCTATCCATTAATAATGATAAGCAGAGATCATCAAATGGACACTAATGGACTGGAATTTGCCCAAGAATGGTTTAGATTACAGGTAGAATGAGCTCATTCTATGCATCACTACCCTATGTACAATTTCACTCAATGTAACCCTTTTACATCAAAATACAAATCTTAAGTATATTTCCATAATTATATAATATTTTACAGTCTACCGTACAGTAAAATAATACAGAAATATTTTACTGACAAAATCAATGCAATTTTGTTACTTGATGAAGACGAATATTTTACTATGAAGTAAAAGATGCCAAAGGCCAATGATTTTGCAGATGAGGTTTTTTGTAATTCTGCTTTTTAAAGTCTCTTTGTAGTGTAATTATACACATTTTTACTCAGTCAGAAATAAATTATTCATGCCCCTGCCCAGTATTCAGGCATGTTGAAGAGCATGGATCGAGAATTCTTTTAATTGGGGGTTGATTTACAAAAAAGTGAAGAATGTTCGCTTAGCAAAGAGAAAGTTTACTTTCTCAACACAAAATACTCAGTGATTTGCAGGGGAAATAAAGCCAAAGAAAGGTTTTACCTTGCACGTAATTTTTGAAATGAGGCCAGCTTCCATTAGAGAGATTTTCCCTAACTTATTGTCACAGTTATATCAGTTTCACTGGAAGTGACACTAACAGCAACAGAGATAGAAACTAAAACACTTAATGAAGAACTCTGGGCAAAAGTGTTCTTAACCCTTGCAGTGCTTGGGTAGCCCCCACTCATTTTTGTCTAGGTGCTAAAAAAAGTTACACTCACCCGAACCACTAAACTGGCTGCCTGCCTGCTTCTCTGGTTACTGGAGCCTCTCTGCTATTGCACTGCAGAATTGCAACGATTGTATCGAAGGTGATAATTTGCGGGACCTAAGACTGCTGCAGTGGAGGGGTAGAAAGGTTCAAGGGACCAGTCTAAGAGCAAGGATTACGCCCTCTTATTAACGCTCACTCTACTAGGAGTTTAGCAACCTCCTGGGCAGTAAGGGCAGGGGCTATGCCAGAGCAAATTTGCAAAGACATAGGGGTCTATTCACGAAGCAGCCGAAGGATCTAGCCATTGCTTCGGCTGATCCTTCGGCTAGCTTCGGCTCCAGGACCCCTTCGGTTCAGTAGAACTGAAGGGCTGCTGTACGGGCTATTCACTAATAATACTCACCTGATTTCTGGATCCACCAAAAAGTGTAGCCTCCCGTCTCCCACGCTGTTAGAAGCGTGTGATGGTTACTACTTAAACTGGCGCGCGCAGTGTGCAGCTTCTGAGAAGATACGCTATTAGCATAGCGGGGAAGGCGGCTGCGCATTTTGCATCACTCCCGCTACGCTAATAGCGTATCTTCTCAGAAACGCTCCGGGAGTCTCGCGCCCCCGGCCGCTCAGGAGAGAAACACTGCTTTTTCTTTTTTATTCTGACACAGAGCCATTGGCTGGCATCAGAATAAACAAAAAAAAATGTCACCATAGGAATGCCTTGCTAGATTCCTATTGGCTATTTCAATTTGCAATAGCCAATAGCAAACTAGCTATAGCACCCGTCCACTGCTGCAGTTCTCCATCATGTCCCCACTAGTGATTGACAGCAGCAGAGGGCGGGTGCAATAGCTAGTTTGCTATTGGCTATTGCAAATTGAAATAGCCAATAGGAATCTAGCAATGCATTTATATGGCGAAAATGTTTTTATGTTTTTTTTTCTTTTTTTTGACGGCAGAACCGCCGGCCAATAGAAAACAGTTGGGCGGAGCTAGCTGTCACTGCTAGCTCCGCACAATCATTTTCTATTTATTTTTTCTACTTTTTTAACTATTTTTCTGTTCTGCTCGGTTCCACAGAGGGACGGAGTAGAACAGCCGTGCTATGCGGAGCATGTTCGGCCAACCCGAAGCCGCGCAAAGCCACCCGATGTACGGCTGATTTCAGCTGATATACGGCTGAAATCAGCCGTACCAGCCTGAAGTGAATAGCCGAACAGCGTTCACTTCGCTTCAGGTCGGTCATTCACTTGGCTGCCTACGGCAGCTTAGTGAATAGACCCCATAGAGACGCCAAGATCCTGCTCCCAATGTTGCTGATATAATCATTTAGGAGTAGTTTTACTAGATAACAAGGATTGAAAGAACAATGAGATTGTGGCCAGAGTATAAGCATCTGAATGACATCTATGATCAAAAGGAGTAAGTGCATATGGTGGGAACTGATTCTGAATCAAAGGGTAAGAAAATGGTGCAAGGGGAATATCAATACAGCATTCGGCTATTCACTTCAGCCTTGTACGGCTGATTTTAGCAGTGCATTTGCTAAAATCAGCGATACATCGGCTGCTTTCAGTCAGCCGAACATGCACTACACCTCTGGCCTCTGTACTGCGCATCACACAGCTGGCCTCTGTACCATGCGTCACACCGATGTCCTCTGTACTGCGCATCACACCGTTGGCCTCTGTACTGTCCATTGTTAAGTATACCTTTTTTTATTACCTTGGCAACAATGAGCACTTAACCCTTGAAGTGCGAGAGTAACTCTTCTGCCTGGAGTTCTGCTTTAATAGAGTAGGGGAAGGAAAGATGGTTTTTATTGCTTTCTGTATTGTAGATTTTCCCTCACTTGCTGTCTAGTAAGCCACTTTTACCACAACAGTAAGTGATGGTAAAATCTCTCTTTTGTAGCCTTGTATACCGGTAAAAACTCAACAGGGGTTCTAGTCTTTCCTTAGTGTTTGCCAATCATATGCAAGGGCATTAAAATGTAGGATTTGCCTTGCACATGATTTGATGACTGAAGTGAAAACAATATTTGAATATTTTAATGACATTTTTGTTTAACGGCATAACAACCATAACACAAATCTATAGCAGTAATTTGTTTCAACACATGTATACAAGCATGTATGCAAGCATTACACATAGCAACAATTCAAACCTTAGCAAAGTATCATAAGATATTTTAAAATGATTTAAAAAGGACATTGAGAAAAACTACAGGTCAATAACATGCCAAAGCATTCCACATTAACACAATACAGTATTTTCTTCTCCCTTGGCACATCAATCCCAATGACAGCTTTCAGATCTCTGGCCTCTTTTCAACATTCAATCTGGCAATGGTAAAGTAGTGTAAAACATGAACTAAAAAAGATCAAGGAGACACTTTTATTTTAGTGGCAGTGTTGCATTTGATTACTTTGCAGTTTACTGAACAATTTTGCTTGTTGACTAAAGTTATTTTAGAAAACACAGTACACACATATATGTGTGTGTGTGTGTATATATATATATATAGAGAGAGAGAGAGATTATAATTATTGTTTTTTCAATATTTAAATTTCAAAGAAGAAATTGAAGAAAAAATAATCCCCCATTATATTGTAGCAAACATGTCAATGCTTCAAAAAGGAGAAATCTTTTAGGTATTTTTTCCTGCACCAGTTGAACTGTTCCACTTCATAACATTATTCACTCATGTAGAAAACTGCCTTATTGTGGATATCAATAAAAATGCCTATTTATTATTTTACAGTAGACTAGACGGTTTAATTCTCTTCAAATCACCAACTGTTTTATTGCAACACTAATACAAGCTATTATTGTTTTCTTGAAATATAAATACATGTGTTCCACATTGTTGTAAAATAAAACAAAATTGCAACAATTAAGCAAAAGTGTTCAATTTCTATACATAGTATGGTAATTTACTGAAAGGAAACCAGAAAAGAGATTTCAATGAAAGGCTATAAATATCTTTGTTCATTTGTAAAGATATAATGATTGTATTAATATTTAATTGTAAAGTATATATAATAGCATTATGTTTTGTTAAAAGAGAACTATGGGGTAACTTTTCTTTTTCTCATAGTTCTCTTTAGGGTCATGGGAGGACATATACTAACGTCCTTTTGTGACCCGAAACTCAGCACATAGCCTTTCTGGAGGCAGAGCCAGCTATGCCTGCCCCCTCCTACATCCATCCCTCCAATCAGTGCTGGAGGATCGGAGAGGGCCGAATCCCTGCAGGGAGCAGTGACTGACAGTCAATATGTTTCGAGTGAAGAATGGGGCATCCATTGCTTACCTCTCCTCTTGAAAGTACTATTTGCCTGGCTGTCATGCTATCCCTTTAAATACAGTACTTTTGGAGTCTGACACAAAACAGGACTAAATGGGGAGCTTTGACATTACTCTTCACTAACCCAGTTTCTGCATACATGTTCCAAGTCTCTATTGAAGCCAGGGAGAACCAGGCAACTAGTAATCTTAGAGGTCAACAATGACAACTTTTAAATGTTTTGGGGTACAAGTTTCCAATACACAACTTTAGTACCTATTCACACTTATGTGTTGTGGTAACGTGCAGTAAAAAACACATCTTACCACTTGTAAACACAATTCATATTAATGCACGATTGGTGGCGGGGTGTGTTGTGCTGCCCATCACATACTGCAAGTGCACTTCAACACACTTGCACTTCAACGTGTGTTTCAGCACACTCCAATGCACAGCTGTGAACCATCTTTAACTGGTCTCTACTTCTCCTACACAGGCATGCCACAATCTGCTTTTATTTCTATGGGAAAGCTGTCCTTCATCAGAAAGCAGGACTGCTGGTGTGAGGAGAAGAAGCCCTGTTTAAGGTCAAAGTCCATCTTCTTGGATCTTGCACAGGACTAAGGATTATGGACTCTCTCCCAGCCCCTACATGACAGTGTTGGCATCTAGTGGTCAAGGGAGGAAGAAGAGAGAGTCACATACTTTTGATAGCCTGAAGTTGATTCCCATTGCTCTGACATGCAAACAGAGCAGTGGGAGAGTAAAAGGAAGGCAAATATAAGCAACTGGTGGGTGGGCAATTACATTAACCCGTTGCTTTTCTCTGCAACTCTATTCAAAACTTAAAAGAACAAAAAAGCTGTTTTAATTAACTGATCCCCACTCACCCTGAAGTCAGTGCCCTCCTTTTCTCCCCCTCCACTCAGGCTGTGGGCTGTCCTTCAGCATCCTCATGTACAATGCAGAGCAATGGAGCCTGCATTGTACTCAATGATATTAGTGGTCTTCAGAACGGCAGAGCAAAGTGTAGAAGAGGCTCCAAGGACAAATCTAGCAGCCCGGAGATAGCCAGTGTTAACAGGGATCAGGTAAGTAAAACAGTTTGCCCCTGTCCTGTAGGCATGAATGAACAGTTAACCCTTTCAGTTTAATTTCTCTTGAGTTAGGCTTTAAAGGTCCACCTATTAAAAAATAATAAAAGCATTTATTATTTGTTTGCATAGGAGCCAGGAAAGCATTGCAACCACTATCAGTGGATCACACGTGCAATACTCTTAATCTTGCACACTCCTCCTCCCGTCCCTATCTGTACCAAGATACAGACATTCAGTAGCAGGGATGACAGGAAGTGTTAATGAACTACAAGTGTGTTGACGTCAGTCACCACACTTGTATTCCATTGGGAAGTACAAGTTCCTCTGCTGCAGTGCTGCAGTAGTTTCTGCATTCACAGATCTTGTCAAAGGATCTTTGAATGGATGATGTGGCTGTGGAGCCATGCAAGATTAAATAAACTGCTACAGTGTTTAGTATGTTGGGGGATGTTGCGATGTGATCATGTTTCATGTCACAGCCTAAATATGGAAAATGAACAATGATAAAAAGGTTTTATCCTTATCCTTTAAATGGCATTTAAATCACCTTATTTTAAACTGAAAAAAGTTTCTTCTTTTTAACTATCTGTAATATTTAAAATTCAGAATCAGCTGTCAATATTCTTACACTGCACCCTTCCAATAATACATCCAGTGCTTGGCTGCAGGTTGCAAATTTTGAGAGAAATAGTTTTCTCACAGTGGAATGTGTCGAGCATGCAAATGTCCCTTCATCTTCATGTACAGATGAATTCGAGTGAGCCTTTGCTGAAACTCTCATTTATTCATGACTTGTTTAATCCAGGGTGGTCCTGGAATCAGTAAGATTCTCTACAAAGAAACCATGCTCACTAAGCTCCAGCTTTTTTATCACAAGCCCCGCGGCCGATTCAGGATTTCTTCTCCTCTATCCTTCCCTAGATGATATGTTTTGTTAATCTCCAGGAGTAATGGTCACGCTACACTGAAAATCTAGCTAAAAAGATAGACGGTTACACTGAATGTATTTGTATCCTTATCCCTTTTCTGATGTTCTGCAACATTCAAAGGAAAATTGGTAAATGTCATCATGAGCAACAAGAAAGGAGACAAACATGGAAATGTTGGAACACAGTATTGACCGGAAATTATTAAAGTTATGCATTTGTCTCTGATATTGTCCTCTTAAATGGTGACAGTATCTTATGACAGCCCTTGATACAGCAATCAATTTACTAATACAGTATATCGGGAAGTAAAGTGGCTTTAGTGGTTAGCATAGTGGCCTTGCTGTGCTGGAGCCCTGGATTCTGTTCCAGCATGAAAACCTATGCACAGGGTTTATATTGTTTCTGTGTTTGAATTTTTCCTCTGTAGCCTCTGGTATGCTAATTGATGACCAGCCAGTTTGACCCTAGTGTTTGTATGACTTCTATGGAGATTGTAAGCTCCTGTGGAAGCGGAAAGTGTGTGTCAGTATGTCAATGATACAAACATTAATGCAAACTTACCATCAACACCAAACCCACATAACACCTTATCTTAGGCACCCTCTGGAGACTATAGTTTTTTTTAATCACCGTTTGCTCCATTACTCAAAGCACCTGCAACAGTACACATATTCCAGTAGTTTGGGGTATGGAGAAGCATGAGTCACATTGCCTACGTCACAACAATTCAATGCTTGGGGTCTGTTTGGTGTGATGCCAGGGCCCAGCATTGTCTCATGGAGTTGTGGGGCATGTGCCCTTCATTGTGCACTTGTTGACACTTCTTAATATTACCAGTGACTTTTTTTACTTTGTAGGTGTAGGTAGGTGACAGGCATCTGATGGTTGGGAGAACAGCATTAAGTATAGGCATTAGAGATTGCATAGGTGAGGGTGGGGGTTGGATTGGATAATTTTTTTATTTTCACAGATTTCTTTAAGTAATTAAAAATAATCATCAGATATATATATATAGTATAGCAAAAGTTCAAAGTACCGGTATAATAAAACCTAAATAATGTATTGCTGTTTAAAGACCTTTGAATGCCTTCTGGACTTTCACGCGCTCTCTCTCTCTCGCTTTATTAATTTTTCCCTTTACATTCGCATAATGAAAATTCTGAGAAATTGTGTTTTTATATGTAATTCATGTGCAAGAAAACACTAGAGAATGTCACATTTAGAAAGTTTGCTTGGTACCAAGGTGAGTAAATTGGAGGCATTATTGTCAGTGTGCTGCAAAGTGTGAAATGTTGTAACAATCTATGTATCGAGCAACAACCTTGTTTGTAAGAGTAACATAGAATATTGGTTATAGTTGTTCCTCAAGGCTAATATATTGGCTTCAGTGCCATGTACATTCCATCTTTGAACATGAGGTTAAAATGAATTCTATCAAGCAAATGAATGGAAGTCTACCATATGCACATACTGACACACTCCTCCACATTCTGCAGCCAGCAAATAATTATATTCCACCTGCCAGAATATACAATATATGGCCATATGATGTGATACATCCCATCTAGCATGTAACTGGGTAAAAAGACTATATTCTTATATTTTCTAAAAGAGACATTGCTGTATCTGTTATTTTTGCGTGTTATATGGCATACTGGGTAATTTTTTAAGTTTCCGATTTTTTGTATGTGTCTCCCTATGGAGCATTCCCACTCACATCCTGTCCTTTCTGACACCTGTTGGCAGGAGAGAAAGTGAGTGCAAAGCAACAAAAATCTGACAGAGTTTCTAACTGTATCCAACAATATATTGTTGTTTTTTAAATGCTTTTGTTCCCATTCACAAAATGTCTTTTAATGCCTGCTCCCATCTGACACCAGTCACCAAGATATTAAGTAAGGGGCAATTTGTCCAACAGAGAAACGGCTAGCAATAAAAAAACCTAACAGAGTTCCTACATGTCTTCCCCATTCTATTGCATTAAATAAAGTTTGGGTTGAGTTGTGCTTTCAGTTTGAACATTTGATCCTCAGAAAACAATTACCCTTCAGGATGCTGTAAAACAATGAAGAATAGAACACTGCTGTTATGTTGATTATATTGGATCTGCCAATCATGTGCAAAAGAAGATAACTGAAGCACAAAGTAAGCATAGAATATAAGGATAATTTAACATAGATGTAAGGCCTAAGTGAATACAATGTATTTTGCTACAGCACAGTTTATCATGCACAGTTGAAATTTTACTAATAAAACATTGTTTTCACCATTTTTTATCTGCTGTGCCAGTACTGCTGCTTTCCTACAGCCTTTCTGCAGTCACTTAGGGGTTGATCTATAACCCTTTTGCCTAGTGTATAGCTGGGCAGATGCTGCTTGCCCAGCAATAACGCAATTAGATGGTGCTAAGGAGCATAGGGATTTCTTAAGGCTCTTCTGTGCCGTCTAGTGGTGGTAATACCATGCAAATGGAACCTGCCCAGTATACCCCTTACTGTCTACATGCACTCCAACAACTGCTACAAGACATTTCCTAGGACCAGTTTCCTGACGGTGACAACAGCAGAACATACCTGTGCAATGTGTGTCAGCTGAACTGCTTGGAGTCTCCGATATGACAGTTTGACAACACAGAGGTATGACGATAGGTCAACAGCACTCCAAAATGCCAGGGAAGTAATGCTAATTGCAAATAATGTTACACAGGTCAAAATATCTAATGTTTCAGGGCCACGCAGAGTCCCTTCCTCAAGGCGACACAGGGTGACAACACAGGAGCACAATTGGAGACAGGGACAGAGCTTAGGCAACCTATAACAAGAAGTTGCTAAACAGGGACCTGCATTGTAAGATTACTAGGTATTTTTTTAATCAAAAAAAGTTTAAAAATATAAAAACCAACTTCTGAAATTACATTACGTGTTAAAACTTATGGCAGTTGATTTTTCATATACTTTTATTTCTTTATTGGCTCATGTACAAAAGTATTTGATTTCTTGAACTGAAAAGCAACTCAGACAACTTAAAAAGGAAAAATCAACGCAATTTCAGAACAAAATCAAAGCAACTAAAAAACAAGGTGTTTTTTCCCCGAAAGCACCTAAAGTCATACTGTAACTGACTTGATCCTGAAGCTGATGGAGGAGGAAGGCTGGGCCCGGCATCAGAAGTGGAGGAGAAGGTGGGCCCAGTGATGGAAGAGGAGGCAGGGCCCTGCAAAAAGAGAGAAGGTGGGGCCCAGCGGTGGAAGAGGAGGCGGGGCCCGGGGACGAAGGAGACCCTGCAGAGCCCACCATAGAGAGTCTATGGCGGCAATGCAGGGTCACCCTCAGGTTTGCTTTTTGGGATATCAGGTGGGCTCTGCAAGGGCATAACTAGAAATCACAGGGCCCCATACAAAACTTTGCTATGGAGCCCTGTGATTTGTAGTTATGCCCCTGGTGCACAGCTATTGTGAATGGGTTCTTAGAGAGCTTTTCCCTACCTGTACTACTGACTCTAGTTTTACCAAACAGGAAGTGAGGGGAAATCTGCAACAGAGACACAGACAGAAATACAAAATCTTACATGGATACTATCCTTCTTGTACTCTACTAAAGAAAAGTATTTTTATTTCTGTCTGTATTGCTACTGGAGAGTTACCCTTATTTTGTGTCTGGTAGAATGTTTTCAGCTGGACAGGATGTGAAGGTAAATATCTTTACTCAACTCCTGGATAGTGGTAAAAAAAGCTAACATGGGTCCCAACCCTTCCTCACTCTACTAAAAAAAAGTTTTTTAAGTTAGTTTTTTTAGACCTGATGTAGGGCCATATAATGTCTTTTATAATGAAGTGGAACTAAAAGGAATGCTACAAATTCTACAGTCTGTGACATTATGTAATGTTTGCCAAAGTACAGAGCACTGGGTGGTTGCTAGACTTTTCAATTGCAGCTCTTTAGGCATGTATTTAAAAGTGCTTCTGAAGTTTTACCTAAACACTTCCACTAAATGGCTAATGTCATTACTCTTCCCGTTTTATTATGTTTCTATGGTTCTTCTGAATAACTTTTTGAATTAGAGGGGTATGAGAAGCAAAGTTAAGTGATTGCTGATGTGGGACCTCACAGCTTGTGCATGCAATGCTCTGCACTAAATCACACAATCCCTGCACAGTTCTGAAGTGTGTTTATGATGAATGACTGCCATTCAGTCTATAGAAGTCTACAAGCTGCTTCAAATCCATGCAGAGCCTTTATATAATACATTACAGTGTCTATTTCCATTTCTACAACTGGTTATTCATTGAAGGAAGTGCATTCTATGAAGTCAATATGTCCCTTATACCCAATTTGTCCATTTAAAATGGACCTAACATCAGATATAATTCTTCTTGTTAAGTGCGTGCATGCTAACTAATGTGTAAAAGTTAAACTGGGTATATACTGATTTTTTTTCGTTCAGATGTCAGCCTAAGCAGTTTAGATGGAGGATTCTCCCACTGCACCTGTTGTATTTGGACAGTCAGCCCCACTGGGTGACATGATACCAGATTGGTGCCTTCATCTGAATGGATGCAGACATTGTTCAGCTGACAATTTTCAACTCGGCTCCTTCAATTTTCCAATCGAAGAATATCCGCCCAAGAGTCAGCAGAAAGGGCCACCCACTAATCAAATTTCTGATGGTTGATCTGAAGAGGACAGGAGACTGAGGAAATGCTTCCTCCAGTCTGAAGCAGACTGATGACATCATATTGGCAAAGACAAAGTCACTGCACTGGAGTTCCTGCTTATTAGTGATAAAGGGTGTAGCTTTTAAAAAAAAACAAATTATACTATTGCTATATATTGGGAAGTGTCAAGAACTTATTAGTGCACATGTAGAAAGTAATAGAAAGTACTATGAAGTTGAACTCTAGGATAAGCATATATTGTCTAAATACAAGAGGTGTGCTTTGTGTATTTCTTCCAGATCTGCTAGGTAATTTAGAATTAAATTGTGTCTCTGTGCAGTACCTCTATGAAGACCAGTCACTGCTGCCCTCTCTCCATGTGCAGGGTAACTGGTCTTGTATTCACCCCCTTCCTGTAGCCTGCAGTGGGTGGGCCGCTGGCTCCACCCCCCCGCCCCCCACAGCTCTGCTCTCTCCTCTGGCTAAGGGCAGCACAATGATGATGTCACTGCTACCTTTACAAGGCAATATTGGTGTTTTCAAAGGCATTTGGTGTTCATAAAGTGGATTTATATCCTCTGTGGCTATTGAAGAATGTATTTAAATGAAGGTGTTTGTGCCCTGAGTTCATCTTTCATAAATACATATTCCCAGATTGAATGGAAAGACGTTATTTTGCTCCCTCTGTACCTGTCACAGAGCTTTACTTCTACTGGTCCTGATCTCTACTTAATCTATTCCTACTAATACTTGGCAGTAAGTGAGTTAGGTAAACAGTTTAATTTATATAGCTCGGTAACCCAATCAGATTCACTCTACTTGATGACATCATAGCACTATTTGCATCAATGCACTGTGAAGAAGGTTGCAGTGGGCAGTCTCACTGCATTTACTGTATGTCCTTAGTCATCCAAGTTAAATGAGGGTGGTTGTTCATCAACCTGGAAAACTGAGGACATCTTATGGCAAAAGGAAGTACTGTGGGCCTGGATTTGAGGAGAGCATTGCAGCTTAAGCTACTTTTCAATATTAAACTGCTGCAGCTAGAGGACTATTTTATTTTACAATTAAGGTTGCTCAGAGTTGGGCTTTCACTCACATTGTAACTTTAAGGTCAATTGTATCCTCTCAAGTTGTTTACTGCTCTAACATGCTACTGCATTTATTTATCTGATTACATATGTATTATTTTCTATCTTGTCCTTGAATGTTTATACCCTGTGTTATTTAACATTTGAGCATGTGTAATGTATGTCCCCAGTGTATCTGCTGTGCCTTTTTTTGTCTAATTTACTGCTCCTTGGACTTACCTCTCCGAGCTTGTCAACCCCATAATAGATCTTTGTGTCATGTGGAAAAAGACATACTTTCCTTTCGAGCCTTCTAATGAATATATTAGATGGAACAGGTCTTCACGTGGATCCCCAGGGATCTCCACAGTGACTTGCTGTACCAGTTTGATATTTACTACAAAGTGAGATCTTTCTGTGTGATCACCCTGCAAACATGAAAAATGTATGGTTGCCACCATTAAATAAATACCTTAATTATATTAATGAAGTGTAATTGCATCAAATGGTATGACTTCAAGCTAGAATACAAAAAAAGGCCATTATAAAAGCAGCTTAACAAATAGAAAGGCAAACATTTTTTTTGATGAAGGTTGCATGTGTATGTCACAGGTTAGGGGATAAATCATGTCATTAGTTAATAGTATTTATTGTAGTTCCTCAGGATTAATTAACTACTGTTCTGTCTGCAGGCATGGCTTAATGAAATAGTGTGGGTTGGATATGAAAAAAGTGATGTCCACAGTTTTTCAAACTGCCATTTCCCTTACACTTGAGAGGAAATGTTCTACTTTGATATACTGCTGCTGCTGCAGGTTTTTAATTCTGTACTGACTTTCTGTATGCCAATTTTGAGATGAAAAGTTTGGCTATCACTTGTCTGGATAATGGTGGGCGTAGTGGTAAATGGCAGGTTTGCTTGGACTAGGAGTCTGGGAACTCTCACAGATGCCAGAAGGTGTGATTTGTCTTAAGCTAGCCATTTAATGTACAATCTATTTGTATACCTTTATTTATATCAACCAACAACTCTGTAGTTAAAGGGGATCTCTGACTTAATATAAATCAAAAGGATTGTTTAGTTAGATCTTTTATGCTATATAGTTTTGGTTAAACGTAAGATGACTGTACAGAAGTTGTACAAGTAGATTGTAATGTGTAGGCTAGTTTAAGGGCTTGTGTTGGTTGGCTTTTGTTTGTGTCAGAACTGCTTATCTCCCCATGCAATTTAATGGGAATGCAAATCAGCTTTGAAGCAGGTTCATACAAAAGGCAATCAAAAGGAGGTAAACTGCTGGCCAATTGCACTTGTTAATTAATGGTCAAATGTTAATTCTGAATTATCTCAGAAGTATTCCAAACTGATCTCAAATGTAAGGGGAATGCACCAGAAAGTTACATTTGCCCATCAATACAAGACTAAAGCCTGGCAATGCATGTCCTTAGTTTAATCCTCTGTAGGCTGCTCAGCCTAGATCAGAATGATTTAACACACATCTGGGCCGAGGGCCGAGGCGCTGAATGCTTTTTTCTCCTCAGTATACACTCGGGAGGGAAACGGGTTTGACACACATGATAAAACTCCCAGAAAATAGAACAAAAACACTTTCCTGACAGTTTGAGAAATGGATTACTCCCTTTACACATCAAATTCTATACATTTTGTCTAAGGGGCCTCACTTTATTTAATAGTGTGGCATTGATGGCACATTGATAAACAAATTATTTTCCAAGAGCAGAAGTGTCCAGGTGGCAAAAAAATATATATTTTATGATACTAGTAGTTTCTCGGCATTACAGTGTCTTACTTTCGAGGGCAGAACTTAACTGTTAGTGATGCTGTCACTGAGGGTCTGTGTTGACAGGCTTTTGTTCACTTCAGAACTGCTTGTCTCCTCATACAAGTCAATAGAAATGAAAAAGCAGCTTGTCAAATGCAAGTCAGACAGAGGTCAACTACATGTCAAATGCACTTGTCAATGGGTGTCACAAACTGATGTCAAAAGCATTTACATATAGATACAAGCCCAAAGACCATTGACGCATGCTCTGAATGGTGATGATAATCATGATGAAAATGGTGAAATGGTGCCATCATCCTCATCATCATTGGCATCATCATCATCATCATCATCATTACCTCCACCATCATCATCATCATCCATCCATCATCAACCATACAATCAATAGCCAAAACATTTTTTTTAGTATTGAGTAGGGGATGGTTAAAGCTCCTGTCACCTAGACATGTGCAGCGGCTAAAAATGTGTTTAGTTTAGTTTCGTTTAGTTTCGGATTTAGTTTATTTTGTTTTTTGGAATTCGGATCCTATATGTGTTTCGTTTTGGGAATCGTATTCGTATCTGATTCGGAATTCGTGTCGGATTCGGAATACGAATTCGGAATTCGGACGATTTCCCGAAAATTCAACTTGAGGTGGGGTAGCAGAATTGGCACATTTGTCATTTCTGGTTGCTGTGCTCTAGTCTTCACTATTAAAGGGACATTAAAAGGGACATTATTTTCTTAATTTGTTTTTATCTGTTTAAATGTTAACAGTGCACGCACAGGATTTGGACAAAATCCGTTCCAAATCCGAAATTTTCGGATTCGGATGCTTTCGGATGATTTCGGATATGTTATATTTCGGAAATTCGGATACTCCGAATCTACAAATTTCCGTTTTTTCGGCCAAATTTCGATTCGGAACTAAACGAATCACACATGTCTACTGTCATCCACTACTTACAGCTAGCAGAGGAAGCTCTAAGTTTCTTTTCACATATTTATCAGGCTAGTCTTAGCAGATCTGTTGAAAATATGTGTTTTTACAGAGTTAAAAGTTTAAACTCAGGTTTGCACATAAGTAATGCCTCCTCTCTCCTTTTTCCTATTGCCCTGTTTAGATTGATCAAATGACGTTTCCAACAGTGAGAGAGAGTCTAAAAGGAAGCAACTTATGTTGTGCTTTCTCTATAAAAAAAACACATTATTCTCTAAGAGTCAAGTGTCAAGGTTGCAGCCTGCATTCAATGATTATTCTGTATGTAAAAAACATAGTAAAAAACATAGTAAAAGTAAAAATAGGTTTAAAAAAATAAGTTAAAACACTTAAAAATAATTTTCATTTGGTCATAATGACCATTAGAGTTTACTGTATATTTGATTGCAGCAACCTATATCAGCCAATGAAGTCGGACTAGTATAGAACAAATGATGGCTTTTTCACAAATGTGGATCTGCCTGTTTTAAGGAAAGTAGGTAAAAGTGATGTTTATGTTTAACAATTTCAACAGCGTTTCCTTTTCAAGGATGCATCAACCCACAATTTCAGTTATAGGCTTAGTCTGATAAACTGAGCCACATCCCAATTCCTTGCATGTATTGTGGACTCCGGAGGTCAGATATGCCTGTTGGTGGTGAATACATAACCAGGATAAATGGTGTTTTTATAGCTGCCTGGAGTTCAGCTTTAATGTAGTCATTTAGCTGAAAAAAGCCTTCGGAAGCCATTTTCGCTAGTATGTTCAGCCATGCTTATACTGAAACAAAGCACTGTCCTCAGTGAACATACCCAAGTGTAGGTTTTAAACTTTTCACCTTTAATGTATTTTCTTTACTTTGCCTTGAGACAGAATGTGTTGTTTTATTTCACAATATTTTTACATTTTCCACGGAATATTCTGTTTACCTACACTGTAGAAACAGATGCTTTTTGTTTCATTTTTTTTGCAGAGATGGCAGACAGCAGGAGTCTGTACATTATCAATTTACTCCTGCAATAAGTCTGTGTAGCACACATACTAAATTGCCTTGGGTGTATTCCACCACACAAGGGTGAATAAGGATTAGGTGCCACGACCGTATAATTCACAACATCAAGAAATACTGCACCCTGGAAGAGCTCACTGCTTGACACTAAACAATAGTTATAGAACACAAGATAATATAATACCAGCATGTCTGCATTAAATATAGAAAGAAGCCCTGGTTGGGTTGAAGTAAGAAGACAAACATCATTTTGTATTTGGTTTATTTATTAAAGCAGATGCCAATACAACTGGATGGCATATAGTTTGCTAAAGCACTGTGCAGAATAAGCAATTACCATTTTTTCATGCAGTTTTCACCTTTTTTCATCCTTTTATGCATTACTACCCAGTACTGCTGAAGTCTGCAACCTCTTTCCAGCCCCTTGCTCTAGCAATGGACAAATGGTATTTCACATAGGGAGTTTCTTTATTTAAAGTTACATTCGAGTCAAAAGGGGTTTAAGCTATTTCAAATGCTGATTAGATCACTTACAATGGATGCTGTTCATTTATGTTTAAAAGTTTTAGCTTCCTGCAGAATCAGCTGGTTTGCTGAGCACTGGCCCTAAAAGCCTGTTTTAGGGCGCATTCTCACTACATCCAGATTACCTCCAGACCAGACTGTTTCTGGACCCAAAATGCATCTCAATGTATCCGTATGCTATTTGTGGCCTCTGTTCCCACCAGCGCAGTCTGTTCCAGACCAGACCAGAAAAATACTGCTTGTCCTATTTTGTCTGGTCTGGAATGCACTGGAACGCCTCAAAATGCATTAACAATGTATGGAACGCACTGGAGCACACCTATAAGACCATTTTAAGCTTTAAAAAAATCAAATTGCGGCAAATCACGGTACAATCATTGTTTAAAATGCGACAAAAGCGCTATGTTCCAGATCTGGTCCGGAAAATGGTGTGAACCCAGCCTTAGGGTGGCTCCTTTACTTGCAGGGTCCTATGGAGCCACCATTGTGTGTATTAGTAAAATGTGTGATCTCCACAAACACACAGGCACAGCAAGGCATTCTCCTGTTCCCTCCCCACTCATCTTTCCTCCCTTCTCCCAGCTAGCAAATGTACAGCTGATGGAGACTGCTCTGTCCCTTGTGATCTTGTACTGGGCAGGAAGTTCAGGGAAGCCAGCTGAGGGACTAGAAGCCAGCTGTTCAAAAACATGATGGCTGTAAGTGCATGCACTAAAACTTAAAGAAACCTTTGCTAAATGATGTATTATTGTTTGATCTGCATTCATTACTGAAAAATAGTTTGAGAGTTTAATACTACTTTAAACAATCTATATAATCTTTATATTTTCTTTTGTGAACATTTCCTTTTCAGAAGGTGTGTGATGCACTGTGCTTGACTGCCATTTACAAAGCTGTGACGGTCAGTTCAGTGACATTTTGTCTATGTACCGAATTTTATTTTGTGTTTATCACTCATGGCTATGGGTGAAATTGGAATAGCGAACAGGGAGAGAAGGGCATAGCAATGTGAAGAATAAAAAAAGAAACACAAATAACTATAAATGTGAAAATGAGGAATGTTCTGCAAATGTGCTAGGAGTGGAAAATGTTATAAAGGTGAACTTGAGATTTAAATTCTAAACAGCACAAATATCTTTGTAAGCTGGCTTGTTAAGATAAATATATAAATATAATAAATATGTAATAATGCAGACATCTCATAAAATGTGTATCTGCACAAGATATGCAATATTTTACAATATTCTAAGCATGACGAGGACCAATAAAACCAGCCTTCTCTATTAGAGGTGTATAGCTTTGGGTGCCAAGTCTTGTTCATTTATGGATTCCATTGATGAAAACCTGGTCATAACAATGTCTGTTTCTCAGTTCAAGTCTATGGCAGGCCATAGACAGGGCAGATGTCTTCTCAATAGAAATGGTCAAGGACATATCTGCACATTGCTTATAGCAAGGGTTGCACAGATACCAAGTACAGTACTCGGTACAAGTACGAGTACATGTACCCATACTTTTGAGCTCCAAGACTAGACTAGAGAAAAATTCAGAAGTTAGGAGTCAGCTGCCATTTGTAAGGAGCTCCTGGGATTTGTGCATCTCTGTTTTAATGTATGATTTTGTTTTTATAAATATAAATAAAGGGATGCACAGATACCAGTTTTGCGTGTACGAGTACTGGTACTTGCCGAGTACTTACAAGTACGAGTACTGATACATTTTTGTTTATTGTCATGTGTATTGTTTTTCTAAAACAATACAGACTTATGATTTCAGGACAGTGGTGGAGCACCAGAGCCAGGTCCCAGCTGCAACCTCTGCAACCCTGGTAGTTCTCATGAAAATGCCAAGCAACTGCACAGGTACTCAAAAAGTATCTGTGCATCCCTACTTATAGCACTGGAACTTGCTAATGTTTCTTGTTCAACTTGCAGTGCTTTTAAAACCTTCTTTCCTAATCCTCCCTTTTTTCAGAAGCCCTTTTTCTGGCCAGATTCTTGCAAGAGCTTTGTGTATAGCCAGCCTATGGATCAGTTCTCATGTTAATGAATACAAGACACTTTCTATGAGACTAACTGAGTCTATCTCAAGGGTCATTAAATTAAATCTCTGATGATGAAAATGTTGCTGATAGCTCCAGGACCATCGTTCAAATCCAGATGTCACTACCCTATGAGCTACTGGCAGGATGAGGGATCAGACTTTTTTGACTTCCCTGCCTGCATTCTTGTTGCAGGTTAATGACTCACTTAGTAGCTGGAGTCTAAATCTTTTATAACAAGCCAACAATGGCTGCTCCTATTTTATACCCTCCAGGTTCTTGCAAGCTTTGAGCAGTGGCTACTTTACAGCACACACAGGGACCATGGGGAACAACAATAGCCATCCTACAGGAGGAAGGACAGTGTCAGCATGAATTTGGAGATGATTTGAGGATCTACAACTGAATGATACACAAATAAGATTTTTGTTAGTAGTTAAAGAGATATTAAAGTCACATCCCCCATGCTGCTTTAAGGACTTACCTTAAGTGATGCCTCTTGATCCCATCATCTTCTTTCCAGTAGTTTCCAGCAGTCTCTCCAGCGCAGACTGCTCTCTCCTCCTGTCCCACGGTGTCTGTCCGATGTGGACGCGATCACAGCTGCATGCAGTCACTTACAGTGAGTCTTTCCTCTTCTCCCTGCTAATGATCTCCACTGCACATGCACCCCCACACATCCTCCTGCATGGCCATTCAAGAAGCTACAGATCTACAGCCGCGAGCGAGCGGTGGAGACAGAGGTAAGTTTTTACCTATTTGGTAACTTTTTAATTTTATATTTTTGCATATACAGTATCTACTGCTTGCTAGCAGTAGATATATGTAAAAAGAAGTGTGACTTTAATGGCACTTTAAGGTTGCATGCATTTTTAGGATTTTTAAGATTTAACTCCTGAGCTTAGTTTCACTTTAAATTATAATAGCTCAAAATGTCTACATAGAAATGTTTTACTACTAAGTTTTTATTGCGGCCTGTGTTACTATTGGGGAGGTTTTCCCTCACATCCTACCAGGACAGTAATGGAAATTATGTCCAACCAGGACAAAGAAAAAACAAAAACACATATTATAACTTCTTGTAATAGAGACCACCACTCGCTCCATTTCATATCTAGGTGCCATAGGTACAGGAAGTAAGAGAAAACCTCACTAATGGTGAGTTTAGGTACTCCTGTACTCTATCTGGAACTAAAAATAAAATAAAAATGGTTGGTGTTAAGCGCTACAATAGTTACATAGTTAGTCAGGTTGAAAAGAGACACACGACCATAGAATTCAACCTATAGAGTTATTAAAGAAGAAAATAAATATGCTTCAATTTCACTTTGATTAACAGCCATTTGCCTACACAAAGCTGGATATTTACTGTATTAGAACTGCATACAGAGGAACAAAGATTGGAATTGCCGTGTTAAACAATTTATCAATAAAATGGATAGTGAAAATTTCTTGGACAAGTGACAACACAGAGCTTTCAAGAAAAGCTGTTAGTTGTGCTTTATTTACACCGTGTAGGATACTATTTATTCAGAAAGGAAAGCAAGAAATAAAAATCACACCTGTCGGCATCAACCTGTCCAGGTTCCCAGGGCTCAAATGAAAAGTGAAAAAAGCAGTGGGTTGCCATCAGCTAATCTTTACCACAGGCATGAACCCAAAATCCACTGGTTAATGATACACTTTACCCAGTATTGTAAAGATTGGTTGCCAAATTCAAAAACACAACATTGAGAGCTGCAAGATATTCAACTGTTCTATAGTGAAAATGCTTTGACTGCTCCCTGCTGGTGTTTTCATATTGTGCTTGCACCTAGATAGCTGTGTTAATGCAGAAGTAAGTGCATCCTGTTTTGCTCTTATATTCTGTTCAACAAAAAAAAAAACAGTAATATAATTTTCATCTGTACATATTAGCTGTACAATGTCTCTTGACACAAAAAAAGACAGCGAATATACGGCACATTATATTTGTCTTTGAAACCCTTCATGCATATTACTTTTTAGATCCAACTCTCCCCTCATCTCCTCTCCCTTCCTTTCCTCTCTCCTCCTTTTCTTCCCCCCCCTTACTTTTCTCTCTTATCTCTGCTTCCTTTTCCTTAGCTTCTTTACCCTCCCTTTCTCTCCTCTCTTCTGCTTCCAACCTGCTCCCATTCACTCAGAATCTTTACTTTACTCTCCATTCCCCTCCCCTCCCCTACCATGTTCTCTTCTCCTCTCATTTCCTCTTCTCTTACTCCTCTCCCCACTCCTCTCCCTTCCCCTCCTCTCCTCTTTTTTCTACTTCTCCCCATTTGCTCTTCTCCACTCACATCCCTTCCCTTGCTTTCCCCTTCTTCCCCTCTTCTTCCACCTTCTCTTTTCTCTCTCCCCACTTCTGCCTCCCTACTATACCCTTCTCTCCTCTGCTATTCACAATTTCATCTAATAGTTTTTGCTTTGGTACATTAGTGATGGGCTGAACACACCTGAGTTTGGTTCTAACAAGAACATTAGAACATGTAAAAAGTTCTTACTAGAACATAGGACTCAATGAAAGTCTATGGGACCAAAACTCATAAAATGTCCCCATTTTGAAGGCTTATATTCCAGTTATTGGCCATAAAAAGGGTATAGGGAAATTGGGTACTGCCCTGGAGGACATGTATCAATGCAAAAAACACTTTTAAAAAATACAGTTTTTAAAGGAGCAGTGAATTTAACATTTCTTAAAGTGAAACAATAAAAAAGAAAAATTCCTTTAAATATCGTGCCTGGAGGGTCCCCTTAAACTGCGCCTCTTTTGGAGACGTAGGATAAAAGTAACAACAGGTGCTTGAAAATTGGGCCTTTAGTGTTGGTGGTTCTTTCACACCATAATCCTTCAGAGTTATTCTTGACGAGTGCAGGATTGGGCCAGCACTCTAAAAATTCAAATTATATATACCTGTCACACAGGTGTGGAAAAAATGGGCCTTTGGTGTTGGTGTCTCCATACTGTAGCCCCTCACAGTTACTCTTGATGAGCACAGGAATGGGCCGTGCTGTAAAAAATTCAAATTATATGCAGCTGTCACACACCTGTCTCCTTGTTGGCCTTTCAGACATGATGTGGGGCTTATTGTAACATTTTATTAGAGAATGTGGGATGGGAAATTGGTGCTTGGGTGCAATACTTTATCGCATGTGGTGCTTGGTGCACTATAAACTGTTTTGCAATGGCTTATTATAATAAAAACAAATAAAAGAACAGGAACACCAGTGACACAGAAGGGGGAACACCAGTGACACCACTGACACAAAAAAAGACAGCGAATATATGGCACAGACAATAATACTATATACAGTACAGAGTACTGTATATAACACTAAACTGCTGTATAAAGCACTGACACCAGTTATATTTCCCTGCACTAAACTACACTGTACTACACTGTAATATACTACACTGTACTACACTACACTCTATCATTAACTCCAGCGAAGTCATCATTACTTTGCCCAATCATGGCTCTTACAGTGCACTGTGCTGTGATTGGGCAAAGTCTTGCACCTGACCTGTGGTCAAGTATATTGCTTTACCCAATCAAGGCTCTCACAAGGCACTGTGCGGTGCGCAGTGCATTGTGGGGAGCTCGGCGGGCGATCAGCCCAACGAACGCCCTGATAGTTCTTGTGTTCGCCGAACACAAGAACTATAAATGTTCGAGTCGAACTGTTCTTTGACTTGAACATTGAGCCCATCTTTATATGTCATGCACAAGAGTGTAATGGTGCAGACGTTTACAGCATACACTTCTCAGGTTGCATTTGTTATACTTCTCAATTAGCCTTTGGGCTTGTTCACACCAATTGCAGCGCGTTCCAGAGCGGTAGCTGCTGGAACTCACTGCAATCGCTCACAGAACTTCCCCCTGCATTCTGTTGTGAGAGGGGGCGTGGCGGTGCGTGAACGAGCCCTGAAAGTAAGACCTCAACTAAGAACTTGATGAATCCTTAATGGCCACATAACACAGCTCTATTATCATTTTATAAAATCTACATCCATCAAAGCACATTTGTGAATTTTATTATGTTACTTTGTTTCTAACTGATGTTTCACTCAATGCTTGCAGGCAGCGATGTGAGAAAATACATCTGAAATAAGCCACATACTTATAAATGTTTCTTAAAAGTGTTTTTTGTTATAAACCTGTGTGATTGTCACCTTGGTGGCCTCTGTGATGTAAATGGACAATTGTATACTGTACCATCTGCCTGTGGCTGAAGGTTAATCCTGTGCTAGCTAAGAAGTACTCATTTAGTTCTAAAGTATTGCAATTTAGCCTTCACTTACTGAAGATTATACACAAATTAAGATCTTAATCCAGAGGGAAAAAGTACACAATATTCAACACTTGTTCTGTATAGTTTAATTTCTTATAATGCCTGTAATCAAGATGGAATTACATCTCTTGTTGTAACTAGCTAAAAGAGCAGGTTCTGATTTGACTCTTTTACAGAATCCATGTAATAGGTAAGATGTGTGGCCTCTCCTTTTATTGATAGGAAATGAGGAATGGTAATGAATAGCATAGCATGTAAATCTTATAGAGAGTAAACTAGAGAACATGACACAAGATGTTCCCTCTGGTTTCCAACCTTTATCTGTCCCCTTAGCTTTCTCTATATTCATCATCTCACTTCTAAGCAGCTTCACAGAACCCCAGTACCAGTCACTCATAGAGCTACCATGATAACATGTTTTATAGCTTTAAAATAGTATTAAACCCTCAAACTTGTTTTTCAAAAATGAATACAGATCAAATAAATACAAATTGTCCAGCAAAGTATGTCTTTAAAATTTTGCCCAAACACTTACATTCATCATGTTTTCATACAGCTGGTTCCAAGTCTCTCAGTTCGTATTGTCCAGTGCAGGATCACAAGGGACAAATCAATTTCAAAGCAGCTGTCCATCTACTAGCTTGGTGAAGGGAACATTGAGGAGGGAGGAAGTAGGAAAGACGAGCAGGGAGGAGGGCAGAGGCTTGTCTTGCTGTGCCTGTGTGTTTGTGGAGACACATGCATCTCACTAGCACATACAAGGGTGGCTCCATAGGACAATGTAAGGGAAAGGAGCCAGCCTAAAACAGGATATTAGTGTCAGTGCTCAGCTGATTCTGTAGGAAACTGAAACTTTTTAACATCAAGGAGCAGCATTCATTGTAAGTGATATAATCAACATTTGAAATAGCTTCAAAACGTTTTGACTTTAATATCACCTAATGTTAAAAAAAAAACCCCAGGCAAGCACTAATCAGTACTTCTTGAATATGTTGGACCTGATAACAGCTGCCATTTGTCCTGATAATAAAAAATATGGAAAAACAAAGGTGACTCTAAGAGCACCAGTAAACTGATAGATGAAATAGAATAGATGTGTAGTGCTTACCTTAGCATTTAGCCAAAATAACACGCAATGTGTACCATGGCAGCCAAGCTATAGAGACAGTGCCTTCAATATGAAGAGGATCAGTAATAAATCAACCTGCAGATAATTCTTCTCCAATCGTCCTTAAGAAAATTTGACAATGTTTCTAATAAACAAAATAAGATTTTAAGTATGTGAGTTATATTAGAATCACACACCAAGATGAGAGGCCCACCTGAAATTGTTACCAGGTTAACATTGCACATCATAGTGCTCTGTATATTTTGACCTGTAAGACTGGATGAACCATTGGAACTTGATCCCATGAGGAAACTGTAGGAACTCCACAGTGGCGGACCTAAGGAACAAAGGGCCCTGGTGCAAGATTTTTT
>NW_017307576.1:261004-311471 GCF_000935625.1 Nanorana parkeri
CCCCCATCTCTGTGCCGGGAGTGTCGGATGAACGGATGATCCGAAACTCTCAGCGCAGAGATGGGGGGCCCGCTGGCCGCTGGTACCGATCCGGAACTGGGACTGTGCTGGGCCCCCAACAGGCCTGAGGCCCTGGTGTGTCCGCACCGGCGGTAGTTCCGCCACTGGAACTCCAGCTTATTTGTAAAATATTTATTAAAACACTATGCGTTTCAAAGCTGGCTTCCCTCCCTCTTTGGCCTCATTCACACGAGAAATGGCTGGCATGTACAGCTCCGTGCTGCGTGCATGGCCATATCAGGCAGCTCCCAGGAAGGACAGGTGCTGCGTGTGATTAGTACGCAGCCCCTGTCTTTCTCTATGGGATTTCAAGGCCGTACTCCGCCCTACGCTCACCGGCCCTGCACGTCCGTGTGGGTGTCCATACTTGTACACTGACAGGATGGATCCTGTCTGCATCTGAGCTGGGACACCGTACGTCCCCGTACGGACCTCCACTTGGGGTCAGCGTAGGGCGGTGCACGGCCGCGTAGTCCCATAGAGAAAGACAGGGGCTGCGTACTAATCACACACAGCATCTGTCCTTCCCGGGCGCTGCCTGATAGAGCCGTGCACGCAGCACAGAGCTGTACGTGTCGGCCGTTTCTAGTGTGAATAAGGCCTTCAGGAGAAATACAGTGACAGACTAGCATACATGTTTAAATGGAAGCACAATCCTTTCTGTCCTCTAACTGAAATTAGTATTGTGCATGATAATGAACCTTGTCATATACATTATTGTACACATGTAGATGTAATGGGCGCCAGTTCATAAGAATGGGTTATAATCAAAAATATCACATTTGCATTACAGGAAGTATCATATTCAGATCAAAGCCATTCATAAGCAATTAAAACAAACTAAAATAAAATGCTAAAAACTGAATAACTTTCACAATAAATAAGAAATTTATCAAAGGAAATAAAGAATTGCATTGCTAGCAATGATAGCAAGGCTGTATATTACCAGAGTTGAAGGCAAGAAAGTAAGAAAAATAAATGTAAGTGTTATACTAACAGTATAATATGATATGGAGAGAATGAACAAAAGTGTGTGATAACAGATAACTAAAGTTATGAATGCATTTAGCGCTGAAAGCAAAAAGATAAGAAAAATAAGTGTAAGTGTTATGCCGAGAGTAACATCCAATATGGAGTGAATGAACAAAAAGTGTGTGCCAACAAATAACTATGGTTATGTGTGTGATGCTTACTAGATGATGAATAAGTAACACCTCAATGTGCCACTGCTAATTTACTGTAAAAAACTGTGTTTGTGATTTGTATTAGAGTATCATTGTATTACTGTATACTGTACTGTAGAAGTATGCAAGATTAAAAGTACTGTAAAAGTGTGTAATGGGTGTGTAATGGGTGGAAACAATGACAATGACTCCATAAGGGTCTTATATAATATCAATGTTAAACTTGTTTATGTAGACACTGGAGTGTCATTCATTTGTCCAAAGTTGTTGAATGGTTACTCCCTTCTACAGATGTTGCATTTCAGTTCATCCTGAAGGTCATATGTCCTACTGAGTCTACCATCCTGGTGATGCAATTTGAAAAAGTAATTGCTGCATCAGACAACATTTTACACTTATTGACAGTCCAATACTGTTTCTAGCTTCTTTGCAAAAATTACAATGAAATAGGCCAGGTGCTTGAATTCATGTGTATTGGTATACAACATACAGCCAAGAATACACCAAAACTCGGGTTACCATCCCCATCCCTTCTACCTCTTAATTATTTAATGTTAGTAATTGTATTGTGTACCTTTTGGTTGATTTGCTGTGTAAATTAAGGACTACCAGCTTTGAAAAGCCCAGTACATTTAGGATCTTGGCCAAGCTTAAACATGTCCTCTTGGTATTGATGGTCATGCTTTATTCAAAGTATGTGGTCTCTTCATCAGTGACAGAATAAGAAATAGGATTGCTGTTGGATATCTTTGTTTATGTAGAGATCTGAGTTTGTCTACAGGACCCAGTTTCCTTATAAAGAAAACCTGTCAGCACCTCTCATGTTGAGGGCATGTGGCCTGGTATGGTACAGGGGGGGGCACACAATCACCCCCCCCCATTCCTGCTCTGCCAAGCTGCTGCTCAGATCAAGGGTCTAGTAAAGGATTGGGGGGGGGTGCATGTTTTTTTTTGGCATTGTGGTTCCTCCTGAAATTCCTACAAGACCTAAAGAATATAATTATGGGAGGACCCCATGCTGTTTTTTTGTTAAATTAATTGTAAATGTGAATAACTCAAAAACAAAAAAAATATTGGATTAGAATTTTAGATCTGATAAAAAAAATCTGAATGGATCCAAAACAAAACATTTCTTTAATCTTTAAATGTTTACTAAATGGTGAACTGAAGGGGGTATTCCAGGCTGTTTGTACACAGAATTGAATAGGTAAGCTTCTTTCAGTGATTGAAGTGATTTTTCCACTCTTTGTTGTCTTGACCTAATAAGAAAATAAAATCCTCCCTTCAGAGAGCTCTATTGCACATAAGAACAAAAGATGCCAAATGTCTACATGACTACAAGATATTCCAGGCCATGCACAATTCCATGTGGTCACAAGACATACAGAAAGTGCTCTTTCGTCCAATGCATTACCACAACCAAGACTTCCACCAGACCTTCGTCAAAAACAGTAGGAAAAGGTGTTTGCATGCAGTTCTGGATCTAGTTAAATTCTTCTTTATTTAATTAAGGCATAAAAAACACAAAGCAGTCTAGCTAAGACGTTTCAAGCTACAGAGGCCGAAATCAGAGCTATGATTTCAGCCTCTTATGGCTGAAATGTATTATAGGGACTACTATGTCTGCTTTTAAGCTTTGAATACATAATTACGTTTTTAACTGGATCCAGAACTGTGTGCAAACACTTTTCAATGCCATATGGCACATCAGAAATATTACACATACAGTAAACTCCCCGTTATCCAGCATCCATGGGGATTGGTAGATTGTGGATAAATTTAGTTTCTGGTTGCTTGAGAGTTACTATAAAAAATTGGTCTAACTAATCCCATACCACATACTATACCATACCATAAAATAACTCTGTATTGACTTCATATTAATATTGAAATGCAGTAATCAAAAGCAAATTAAGACAAATAGACACACTTAAAACAAATTAAGACAAATAGGCACACAATCATTTCCAGGACAATGCATGCCGCAGATCAGCAGAACAGTGAATACACATGGGATTTTTTTTCTGGTTAGATGAGAGTTCTGGTTAGTTGAATACCAGATAACAGATACTTTACCATACTTGTCATCCTTTCAAGATACCCTGACAATGCTGGCTCAAACTTTACTATTTTCAGATGTGATAGAACAAAAAATCAATCTTGCTTTTTTTAGGCTGCTGTAGTTATATTACACAGAGGTCTTTGAAAGAACAAGATATATAGAAAAAGGAAAGATTTTACATATTGGCAGTGGGAGTGTCTATTTTAGCTTCTTTGAAAATGGGACTTCTTTTTCTGTAGTTCCTCTTTCATTTTGCAAATCAAAGCCTAACATAAATCTGTTATGATTGAAGGTACATTGAAGCAAAAGGTCCTTTTGTAGGTTCAATATGTTACACTAACATTTAATCCTGTGACCTGCCTATATCGTAATACTTAATTCATATAACATACTGCAAAGCTTAGCTTTAAAGCCTCTTCAGTAGAAGATGACCTGTTTTGAACTCCCTTCCATAAAGGTGGTCAAACAAAGTGACACTATGTTTTTTGCCCCATAATACCCCTATAGCTATTTTCTTATAAAATCTTGTTAATTTTTACCTTTGAGAAACTTGTTACCTAGAGCACTGTAGCACAGAATGCTGTTTTGAACTACAAAGGACTTTTACATCAAAGATTGTAAACACTGACATGATGTTTGAAGGCTCTAGAAAGAAAATCTTTTTGAAAGTACAAATGATCAAAAAGTAATAAGATAACCTCTTTACTGCCCTGGCTCTCTTCAGTAAACATTTGTTGGACTCTGCAGTGCTTAATTCAACTGGTCTTTGTTATTGTTAAGAGCCTTGCACTTCATAGAATCTCAAGATGATAACGATTGGAGAAGAAACATTTATGCAGTATGCATAATACCTGAAACACAAAATGTTATAGGTAGTAGACATGCACATTTGTTGCAAATTAATATTTGTACAAATTTTGGATGGATTTTAATTCCCGAATTTGAACGAGCCCGAATGTGACCGAATGTTCCTTTAACGAAAATACAGATCCATCCGAATTTTGGACATGTGACTGTACTTTGGCCAATCAGATTTTTTTTGGGTTGTTGTGGGTTGCATTACAGGCACTGTCATGTGACTTCTTTCCAAAATGAACATTCAGACGGATCCAAAAAACTAAAGAAATTAAAAATCTGAATTGATTCAAAATGAAATTAAACAATTTGTGCAGGGTCACATGTCTAATAGATAAGTCTTTACAAACATGAAATCCTGAGATTGTGATCTCATGTTTATTCACTGCAAGAAAGACATTGGGGGAATTTATCAAAACTGGAGCAGACAAAATCTGGAGCAGTTGCCCATTGCAACCAATCAGCATCTCTCTTCACTTTGCTCAAGTAAGATTTGAAAATGAGAGATAGAAGCTGATTGGTTGCAGTGCAAATCTGCTCCAGATTTTGTCTGCTCCAGTTTTGATAAATTCCACCCATTGCCCTCTTTCATAAGAGTGAGATGGTGCTTGTGATATCCAGAGGCTTTAATGCAGGGTGACACATCGTTAAAGAAGACCTGTACCAAGAGAAATACAGTGCACATTGCATCTATCTTTCTTGTATCTATGGAGGTGCACTGTTGTCACACAGACCAAAGCAATCCCATTAACTCTTCCCTTTACAACTCTTCTAAACGTTGCAGGACTTTTCTAATCTAAAATCAGGGTCAGAGTTTTGCATAGCCAACATAGGCCATGGCCAAGGGTGGAAGAACTGTCGGGGGTGGCATGCAGGCACATGCAGTACATATCATGTTGACTGTCAATAACACATTCTGGTGTATAACAAAATCTTTTGGACTGTAACCATGCCTGCCAGTGCAATCTGGTTGGGCCCTTAATTGATATTAGAACTGGTACTGTGCAGGACAGTCCCTCCCTCAGTTTGCCTTGTGTGGATTTGATTCTGGTTGTTGTTTAGTAGATACTCAGGCTAGCTGTTCATCTGGGGGACATGGGGGGGCAACTTCCTGCCTGGGGGGCAGGAAGTATAAATATTGACCTTTTGAAGACAGTGTGGAGGACTGTGCAACTGAGGCCATCCCCTTTAGACCATCTCCAATCAACTGTTACATGATTACTGCAAAGTAGCTTAGAGCTAACCCTAGGAACTGGAGAAAGTTTGTTTTCTTCTGTACAGTTCAGCTCTGGCTCAAAGTGCCCCTTAACACTTGAAAGGAAACCACATTGCTTGTAAGCCTCTTGATAAAGTACATTTTAAACATCAAGTAGTCTAGTAAACTTTTAGTTTTATAATATAGTTTTGGGTTCATCTTCTGGTATCCCTTGCCTATTCAAAGTCTCTTTAAACAGGCATATATCCCAATTATTCATATAGGCATTTCGCTGGATGTCTTTGCTAGCAGGCAGCTGAGAGAACCAATCACAGAAAGGGAAAAACTAAGTTCCCGCAAAAAATGGATATTGGAGAGAAGTTACCAAAGTAGAACTCCAGTTTTAAAAGCCAAATTAGTTGAAAATAATAGAAGCAGTTAATTGAAGAAACACTTTGAATAATTTCTATTTTTGAGTAGACACACAATATTGACTAGCGATGGTTAAATAAATGTATTTCTAGTGTGCAGCATTTCCAAATGAATCATGCTAGCTCAGAAATGCAGTAAAATGAAGGCAGGTAAGGAATACCATGAAATGAAATTTCCTCATTAAACTAACCTGCTCTGTCAGTCATGAAAAGATAATAATTGGTAAATTGTATTGGAGTTAAAATGTATTCAGAGTTTAGTCAACGTGACATGTTTTACTATTACTTTTAATTGTATTCTGAATGAATGAGATTCCTATTGTTGTTTGTCTTGTGTTTATAATCATCTTAGACTTAAAAATGTAGCAACCACTTTGTAATATCCTTAAAAAAGTTTAATAAAAAATTGTGAGGGCAGTCCAGAAGACCAGCGCTCAGAAGGCGGAATCCACGCACAAGTGTATATAAGATTATGGCTGAGGGGTGATGCTGGTGTTCAGCTTCCTGACAGTACGGACCGGGCTGTCCGATATGTGAAACAAAGCAAAGAAAAAAGGGAGAGAGAAGCGCTACTACCGGGAAAGAAATGATTGTGAGGGTGGTTCGAGTCACTTGATGGTGATGGGCGGGTGAGCTGGAAAGCCCCTTCATGGTATGGGTAATGGGGGATCACCGGGAGACACAAGGGGTAAAGGCGAGTGGTGAGAAATCACAAATGATGGAAACACATTGGTTGATTGTGAGGGTGGTTCGAGTCACTTGATGGTGATGGGCGGGTGAGCTGGAAAGCCCCTTCATGGTATGGGTAATGGGGGATCACCGGGAGACACAAGGGGTAAAGGCGAGTGGTGAGAAATCACAAATGATGGAAACACATTGGTTGATTGTGAGGGTGGTTCGAGTCACTTGATGGTGATGGGCGGGTGAGCTGGAAAGCCCCTTCATGGTATGGGTAATGGGGGATCACCGGGAGACACAAGGGGTAAAGGCGAGTGGTGAGAAATCACAAATGATGGAAACACAGTTTGAAGTGTAGAGACTCACCATTGAGTAAGGAAAGATGCGTTGTCAACGGCGATGGTGGTGATGAAGTCCCTGATGAGGCAGGATGTCAGCAATTGTAAAGTTCTTGAATGCTGGGGTGGAGATTGAGTTTCTGTTGCAGTATCCAGGCTGGGGGCAGTTCGAAGTTTGAGCTGTGGTGTCCTTGTTGCTGGGAGACACAGTTAGGAGGCGGAGAGGCAGAGGAGCCGTAGTGTGGCAGCCTTGGGGCGGTTCATGACCTGCTGTCTCTGGGCTGAATATCCTCTGGTGTGGGGAAGTGAAAAAGGTGCAGGCTTCCAAACGGCAACACACTGGAACTGTGTCTGCAGGGAGCCAGTGTATGGACGTAACTCAATCCTCAGATGTCCATCTCAGACGCGATGGACATCTGCTGTTGGGGGGGATTGAGCAACGGGCAATGTTCAAATAATGCTGGCCGTACGGACTGAGCCGCCGGTGCAGGGTAAAAAAAGGAGGCTGTAGAGATGGCTCTTCAGGTAGGCAGGTGGGCTACGCGTTTCCAAGCGCAAAGCTTCTTTATCAAGTCGGGTGTGCAGGGGAAATGCTGGAGGGAAGAAGTGCATTCTTATTGTGCATTATGGGATACTAAAATAATGTTTTCAAATGTTTAGAGTAATAAAAACAGGTTTTCCCACAAGTACTAACGGGTACTAACAAATTATGACTTATATGGCTACATTCCACTCTTTTGTTTTACTTTGTGATTTGTAAAAGTGACTTTCACTCCAGAGGATTTTGGGAAACATCTAGTTTTCTACATCATATTAAGCTATTCAACTTTGGCCTACCCCAACTATATTTCAGGGTAAATATGCTGTGCGTCTCTTAGTAATTCTGGTCATGAGCTCTCTTCACCAGAGCAGACCTGCTGGTGCTATTAGGGTAGAGTCCAAATCTCCACGCAGCAGTTTAAGTTTATTTTATATAACACAAAATTCAGCAATAATGGAAACACTCCATTATCGCTGATTGGAGTAAGAAGGGAGTGACGATATGAACGATACTCTAATCAGCGATTCCCCGTCCACATACATGCCCTCACGCTCTGTCAACCCTTTTTGCCGACGTACCCTCCTAACCCTGCCTTACTTCAACCCCCTGTGTCACTGGCCCCACCCCCTGCAACAGGAAACCCCTGTTGTCAAACCAACTGGTTAAAAGAAGTGTTGAGGTGCTTACAAGCAACAGTGCTTACCTTCCTACCTGCAAGGATTATTGTAGTGCATCAGTTTTCCCCAGTCCCTGGGAATCTAGTGATCTGATAATAAAGTTTTCTACTTGTTTCTAATGCTGTAGAACTGTTCCCAACATACTCCCTGCAAGTCGCCTGTTGTCTCTCTAGCACAAAATGCCTCATTTATAAAATGGTGAAAATATAGGTTTTTTATTATTAAACACTCAGACCAGCCTTGGATGTATGAATATTATTATTAGAATACAAAGAGGTTGCACAGCACATGTTTAAGTAAGCAGGCCGTCACATGCCATGTTAGGAATTCCATGAAATCTGGCTGCAGTAGATTACAGAGACCTCAGAGTAAGGGCATGCGTTAACAGGCTTTGCAACTGTGTCAATGGCATCACTTTAACATTAGTCTGAGATGCTTTTGAAGGTCATTTAAAATTCACTGACAGGTGCCTGTGACCTGCAGTTGACCTCCTTCTGATCTACATTTGCCCTGCTTAATGTGACTTTTGCATTCCTATAGACTTGTATAGGAATCCAACACCTGTCTGATGTAAACAAAGCCCATCAACAGAGGCTTTAAAGTAACCCTGTCATTAAATTGAAACTCATACCTGTAACATTACAGGAGGAAGTAGCAAAATGGAGATCAGAGTGAGGAACCAAAAATAACTGTGTGAGACCATGGTGATGTTCACTCCTAGAAGTTTTATTTTCACTGCCGACTTTAGAAGAAGAAATCTACTGATGAGAGAGGGGATTGGTAGTGAGAGCAGTGGGAAGGAGAATTTAAACTGTTCTTTTGCAAGTTTGAGTTTCAGAAGATTTTAGTTGAATGACATTGTTTATTTATTGTACCTTGAATAAAGTCTTACTTAAGCACAGTTTTATTTTGTTGTGTATAGTACTAATAGTTCACCTGCTGTTTCCACTTTTTGCCTGGAACTGCTCTATAATATACATCAGTTATGGTTTCTTTCCAATTGTGAGTATTTTTAGTTTCTTATTTATCAACATAGGCTATAAGTTAAATTCACAAAGGCGTTAAAAAGAAATGCATGGTAAATCACTTATGAGTCACATGTAGCATTAGAACATATTTTGAATGTCCTTAGGAAACTTTTTAAAGCTTTTTGACTGCCCTAAAAAGCAAAACTTTTGCTTGAAAGCACAAACTTCTTAAACACCTTATGAGTGTCTGAGGCCCGCTTGTGGAGCATTTAGGAAGCACTGTCATTGACTTGAATGAAGGCATTCTGCAACTTTGCAAGTTGGCAACTCCTGACAAATGTTGCTGTTGAAATCAAAAATGCCTTGTGAATATTGTGTGTGCTATACTATTTGCTGTTATGTTACCGAACAGGCATAAGCTTTGCAAAACTTTCAGGTTCAGTAACATGAAGGTTCAGTAACATGAATAGCAGTCTATTCTTTGTCTGTGTGAACAAGGCCTAACTGCAAGTTCATTGCAATGATTAGGCCTTGTGTATATTTTCTGTAGACTTTTCTTCTTTCATTCTCCAAAGCTGTTGGTTGCAGTGGTAAATATAGATTGCCTGAAATGAGTATCCCTTTAGACATTTAATAATAGGTGGCATTTAAACGATATTCTCTATATTTAATATAGTATCATTTTTTGCAATCATTTTGTAATAATACCATACATTATATCCACACTCACACACATGCCAAAGTGTGAGCAGAAGTGTCTATTTAGTAGGCCTATTATGAGTCAGGTTTATCATGGGTAATAATGTATTAATTTTTTCTATATCATGTAAGCTCACTAACACAAGGCTGGTTCATGCATAGTTAACTAGGTCTCCTCCAGCATTCCCAAAGGGAGCACACAAGTCTTTATTGCCAGCTTACATGTATGCTGCTTAGTAGAAACAAATTGTCGGAGATGAAAGGTTTGTTGGAGATTACCCTGTAATTAAGAAAAGCACATACAAAACTGTTTTAGAAATGGGGCGGAAAACAAGTGAGCTTGAAAGGAATATTGAGCCAAATGTCTGGCTATATGAATGTCGTGTGTGGCACTCGAGTTAATCATGCAGTGAAAGAGATGATATAAAAGGACTTCATTGATTTATTTATTGAATCGTTCTTCTCTGGAAACCTCTTGGACTGATTATCGCACCAAGAGTAACAGCTTTGCATATAAACAATTTAAGGATGCAGATTAAATGTCGTTATGATTGTTATATTCCCAGAGGACACAGAAAATGTGACAGAAGATATTGCATATGCAATATTAAGGATGACCAATCCAGATTATTATAACTGAGCAAGCTTTCTTTTGAAAGATATATTGTTGCCCCATGTTTCTGTTTACTTGCTTTATTTGAAAATTACTCTCAGAGCTGAAGGTAAGAGATGGATGCCCTTTGCAATCTAACAGTTGCAGTGTTACACAAGTTGAACTGATGCTGTCTCCCAGTTCCTGAGTGTATAAAACAATATGAAATACCAAATCTTTCAATAGCTCCTGATCCTCTTAAAAGAAGAACTCCAGTATTTTTTTTGATTAAGTGCTTATTTATGTCTAGGTTAAAAAAAGTTTAACTCCGAGCCGGCTTCTTTTAAACTGGTCCTTCTTGTGTCTCTCCCTCAGCAGTCTAAGGTCCTGTAAATTTTTGCACCTATATACTGTGTATAGACATGAGGATGCAGAGGAAGATTCCAATGTGCTGCTAAGGAGGGGGCAGGCTGCAGCGAGGGCCATGGCAGCTGGCTGGCTTGGAGTCTCGGCGAGTATATCTTTATTATTTGTGTCCCTAGACACAAACAAGCACTTAAGCCTTGCAGTGTGGGGTAGCCCCACTACAAGGGTTAGTTCAAAGTTTTCCTGGATATCTTCTTTAACTAAGAGACCCTTTATTTGTTTTAATTGTATGCTATTGTGTACACTCACCTGGGAGTGAAGTTTAATCTCTCCATTAATACATTAGATTTTATTTTTTTAATGCAAGCAGTATAAAAACCTACATTTGACTAGGAATCAGCCTCTTGCAGTCCCTGTACAACAGAACTCAGTGCGGGAAAGAAAGATGCAGAACAACAAGGCAATTAGTCTATATGCTGAAAAATAGCATGCTGAGAGGAGGAGAAACCAAAGGGAAATGGAGATGAGCTAATTGTTGTGCTGCTTTTCCTTCACTGTACAGTCCTGGGCTGAGGGCGTATATATGGCTGCCTTGACTGAAATACAGTCTTTTAACCTTGGAGGCTAAGATCAACTTGTGTGCAAAAGAAGAAATGCTACAGGGGCAGCTCCATACTAAAGGTGAGTATTGCAGCAAAAAGCTGTTTTTGTTTGGCTTTATCTTTTAATGGGCTATTCATTCTTTCAATTTTGATTGCAGAGTTACTTTAACACATTACTGTCAGAGAAGTGGTCAGGGACCTGCCTGTTACTGGTGCAGTGCTAGTTTTGATCAGAAGAGAGTGGATTTCTATGAATCAGTTGGTGGCATTTAGTAATCCTGACTCATAGTCTTCCTCTGTGCTCCTATTTGCATTTCCTTGCTGGGCAGCAAAGTTGATTAATCTCCCCAGAGTGTGTTACTTGTTTCCATGACATTAGAGATTCCCCTATATTGTTTATATTAGGACTCTAGCACATTCTAATGTATCACCCAATTGAAAAGTTGTTTATGTTAACAATGACACAACCCTTATCTGATATTATAAGAAACAAATAGTAATACAAATGAAGTTGTGTTACCTTACACTATTTCTTTACCTTTCTATTTATTTTATTCTGAGATATATGGATGGTAGGTTGAAAAGGATGTTATTGTGTTTGAGTAATATATTATCATCATCTTGTTTTGCGCTTTGCTACACATTTTATTCTAAGTACTACCTGTTATAGACTGGCTGATTAAAGAGGATCTTTACCCATATCTTATAGATAACAATAAAGGCACCTTTACAAATATTTGGTAATGACAATCTACAAACAGATAGTTTTAAATATGTACAAGCTTTTTATTTTTTTGCATATCTTATTTTACTTTTCTTCCCCAGTCTTCTGACAGTGGCTATTTTAACTAAGGGCAGGTTACTAGATCTCCCTTTACTTCCTGGAACTCTGGCACATGTGACTAGAACATGTGACCATGTACATCATTTCAGGGGAGGAAAATGCCTTTCCCTGAGATCTCATGAGATTCCCCAGCAATGCTCTGCTGATGAAACCTTCCCAGGATGGAACGCTTGGGTACAATTACATAATTTTTACCAAAGTGGACCAAGAAGTGGTATTCTGTTGGGATTTTTAGTCAAAGCGCGTAAAGGTCCACTTTAAGCAGTAATCTTCCATTGTGCAGTCCATTGATCATTGTGCATGGTGCTGTATGATCTGACTTAGATATTTAGATATTTAGCCTGTGCATGTGAATGGAGTTCTGCAACTAGATATTGAGGGCAAGTAACATAAACTAAAAACAAAGACTTAGCATCCTTATCTGCTGTACATGCATGTAAAAGTTAATTTAGTTTTCTAGCAGAGACAAGGACTGTAAAGCTGCCCACACACCTTACAATTTATCTGCAGATTTTCTGTGGTCAGATGGAAAAGGTGCAACAGATTCCTCCATCTACACTTAACTGTGTGGATGGAGTAATCTCCACCTGGGCCAACCTGTTGCACTTTTTCCATCTGACCACAGAAAATCTGCAGATAAATTGTAAGGTGTGTGGGCAGCTTTATACTGTATAATGAAAGCTTAGAACCTTTTAAATACCTTATTCTTTATATGGTTAATGAAGGGGACATTGGTTAAATGTTATCAGGTACACTTTGATCCAATGATATTTGAGTTTTCCTAGAAGTTCAGTAGCCACAGAAATATATGAGGGTGCAGGACAATTGCATTTATATAGGTCGCATAACCTAAACATAAATTCTAAGATCCTTAAATTATTGTATAAAGACTTCTTCTCAAAAGCACATCTCATTGGCCAGCATGATCATGTGACCATGTTGATCAATGAGTGCTCGCGATTTGCAAGTGTTAGGGCTTGTTCATACCGAATCCTGTGCGTTCCAGAGCGGTAGCTGCTGGAACGCACTGCAATCCCTCACAAAACCTCCCCCTGTGTTCTGGGGCGTGGTGGTGCATTGAATTCAATGGCACCGCTTCTACGCCCCCTCGTCTGCAGTGCGTTCTGCATTCCGTTCCACTGCAAACGCAAAAAATGCTGCTTGCTCTATTTTTTGCTTTTGCAGTGGAACGGAATGCAGAACGCACTGCAGACGAGGGGGCGTAGAAGCGGTGCCATTGAATTCAATGCACCACCATGCCCCCTCCCACCCCAGAACTCAGAAGGAAGTTTTGTGAGGGATTGCAGTACGTTCCAGCAGCTACCACTCTGGAACACACCACATTCAATGTGAACAAGCCCTTATGCTGGATCCTCAGTGCAGGGCTGCAATACAGTGTACGGAACATACAACAACTAGCGACAGGGGGATTCCAAAAACAGCTAAACTGTATGAATAGCGAAGGCGGTGGAACGCTTTGGGCAAGTTAATTTTCTCACATTTTGTTAGAAAGTGGAATTACATTTTTACTACGCACTCCCTATTGACTCTAAGGGGTCTATTCACTAAGCTGCCGTAGGCAGCAGAGTGACTAACCGACCCCAAGCGAAGTGAGCCGAACGCTGTTCGGCTATTCACTTCAGGCTGGTACGGCTGATTCCAGCCGTATATCGGCTGAAATCCACCATACATCGGGTGGCTTCGTGTGGCTTCAGGTTGGCCGAACATGCTCAGCATGTTCGGCTCACCCGAAGTGCAGAAGGAGTTCTGTGGAACCGAGCAGAATAGAAAAATAGTTAAAAAGTAGCAAAAAAAATTAGAAAACGAGTGAGCGGAGCTAGCAGTGACAGCTAGGTCCGTCCAACTGTTTTCTATTAGTCGGGTGGTTCTGCTGCCGTCAAAAAAAAAGAGAAATCACCATAGGAATGCATAGCTAGATTCCTATTGGCTGTTTTAATTTGCAATAGCCAATATCAAACTAGCTATTGCACCCGCCATCTGCTGCTGTCAATCACCAGAGGGGGACCTGATGGAGAACTGCAGGTCCCCCTCTGCTGATTGACAGCAGCAGTGGGCGGGTGCAATAGCTAGTTTGCTATTGCAAATTGAAATAACCAATAGGAATCTAGCTATGCATTCCTATGGTTTTTTTCTTCTGACTGCAGCCAACGGCTCCGATGTCAGTAGAAAAAAAAAAAACGAGCAGGGAAAGGTTTACTCTGCTCAATCGAGCAGAGTGAACCTTTCTGGGAGAAAGTGTTTCTCTCCCGGGCGGCCTGGAGCCTATTAGATTCCCAGAGTGTCCGGGGGAGGAATGACAGATGTGGTTCCTGGTTACCAGGTAAACAGGAACCACATCCATCATTACACACTGAGAACACGGAGAGGCCACTCTCAGTGTGTAATGACAGCGTCCCTGGTTAGCTGGTAACCAGGGACGCTGATCTCTCTGCAAGTGGCTTGAGCCAGCCGTGAGATGACGGATGACTCTGCCCAGCTGTCAGAAGCAGGCTGTCGGTCGGCCGATGGCCGGCCATTCGGCCAGCTTCGGCTGTCACCGCGGCTCAGTCGAGCCGGGGCATATGCCTTCGGCTCGACTGAGCTGCTCGTCCAACTTTGGGAGCTGTACGGGCTATAGTGAATAGCCCGTATAGAAGCTCTTCGATTCTACTGAACCGAAGGGGTCCTGGGGCCGTAGTTAGCCGAAGGATCAGCCAAAGCTACGGCTAGATCCTTTGGCAGCTTAGTGAATAGACCCCTTAGAGTTCATGCCAGCCTATATTTGACATATTTTTTAAGTATCTTACAACTTATTATTAATTCTGGATGTAATTGTAATTATGATCTTCCAAAATGTTTTGAAGTTTTCAAAGAGGTTAAATAGTAATACATTAAAGCCACCTACTGTGCTATACAAAGACATATTAACATGTTCTTTATATATTTTGCATAGTTTGGTTTGTCTAGTATGTACTAGAAAACCTCCGTACTATGTAAGGGAAAGGTTGAGGTAAAATACAAACATTCCTATGTGTGGAAGAATTTGGTTCAGGTAACTCAAATAAAGGTGAAGTGTATGATATTGTTTATGCAAATCTTTTTGTTGTTGTTTTAGAGTAGAGAATTGTTGAATCCCTTCTTGTTTTTTTTTTCTTTTTGTCTTCTGTGTCCCATTGGATGAAATCTTCCTTGATATCCCTCCTCATAGATACAACAGAAAATGGAGGAAATCTCCAACGCAACAGTTTAGAATTTTTCCAGTGACAATAGCCTCCATGACAAATAGACGGACTAAATCGCCATAATGGAGATAGAAAACACTAGAAACAGGACAGATGTTTTAACCCTTCCCTACTTCATACAAAACCTAGAGGTTTTGAATTTAGATACCTTTTGAAGACAAGTGCTCTAGCTCCCCAGGAACCTGAAACCTTTGGCGGTGTATTATCCAAATCTCAACTTCACTAGACAAACTTGAGTTCCTGCTAACCCAACCTGCACTTACCTTTTAGTTGGGCTGACTTCCAATCACGTTAATGGTCCAATAGCTAGGTAGAGGAGATGGAAGGTGGTGACCTGTGCCTAAATGTTCTTTAGTGAAGTTGAGATTTGCATAATAGTGAATCATAAATCTTGTTATTTTACTTATTGCTTACCATTAAGAAGGCTCTCATATGCCATCATATTCAAAGATATAATTATTTTTGATGAATAGTTATCTCATTAATTCAATTCAGATTAATAATTCAGCAATAATTGTACCATGCAAGGTTATTTATCCTACAGTTCACATAATCCTTATAAGTTTATATTATGTAAAACGATATGTACAAGTGAAGCAGCAATATATATCTGTCAGTATTCTGCTCTGCTACTGTTTTAGGACTGCCTCTCTCTGCTGTCTTCAATCTGTCTCTGGTGTTGGGTAGGAATGAATGAATCTGCCCGGGTTCAATTTGTGGAGGATTTGTTCAATTCTGTTTGAAATCTGTGAAACCCGAACTTTGCGGAAAACCACATTGAAGTCTATTGGGGGCAATTTTTTACACTAAAGTCTAGCCATTGTTAAGCCTAATAGGCAAGCTATCGTCAATAAAAAGGCATAGGGAGCTAGGGTACTGCCATAGGGGACATTTAACAAAGCAAAACATTTTTTAAAATATTGTACTGCAAGGAGAGAGTCCTTTTTATACAACTTTAAGGGTAACATGGAAAAAAACACCACGCCATTGAATTAAATGCTTATCCAGCAGTAATTGATCTGAATTGTCTGTTGGAAGTAGCAGCCACAACAGATCTAATGCTATAGGGCAGTTTACTCCTACAAAAATAAAGCTAAAGTCCTTAACTTAGCACAAATTAGTGTAGTTTCTAAACTTATTTTATATGAAATATTTAATCAAATGTCAAAACAGAGTTCACAGAAACACTTAACAAACATGACCCCACATTCCCTGAACACTATCCCATACCTGTATCCCTAATTATTTCCAACATTTTTAAAACATTGATAGCAAAACAGCAGGTAAAAGTTTGGTAGACAAGGACTAAAATAGGCTGCAATGCAGGATTTACCCTGCAGAAAACATTAGAAATTTGGCAACTAAAGTACAGCTGCAGAAGCATTGCATGGCACCGATACAATGTCTGAGCACCAGAATAGGCTGCACATTAGAAAAAAAGCCAGCTGAAATGCAGCTGTGGAAACCACCTTTAGAAACTATTATAAATTATAATAAAATATGATGTCTGGTGCCAATATAAAATATAGTAGCAGGCACTAAAAGTGAACTTCCTGCCTAATGAGCCCTCCATCTATGGTCCTGACATCATCTTCCTGATCCCCAGTATCTGAGAAAAAGGAATGCTTTAGCATGACCAAGATCATCCTCCTGCAGAAAGTCAGTAATCATGATCAAATAATTTCACCAACAGCTCAACACCAGTTTGCAGGGCCATGTTGGGATTAGAAGAGGAGAAGGAAGAAGAGGGCACATTATCAGTAGCTATAGACAATTAGGTGCCCTGTGCCTGGGAGATGGAAGAACAGAAAAGCTATGTTAGCTTGTCAACTACCTTCTACATGTGCTTTGGCTGTACTGAATAACATGGTCATTCTGAGACAGTAAAGACAGATGCGCCCTGCCTCTAGATGGTGTGGCCTGACCACTGCTTTGTACTTCTAAACCTACTCACCCCCTACTACCTCCACATACAAAACCACTGCCCCTCACTTTAGGCCTGAAGATTGCCTAAATTTAATGACAGCTATAGCATATATATATATATATATACCTCCCAAAAGCATAACCCAGAAGCATTAATCCTAACCCAATTTTTTTAACCTAGCAGAAAATAAAATAATATGTAATCAAAAGTAAAAGAAAAGAAAACAAAAAACAAGACTACAGAGGGGTGGGGGTCAGCAACTAAACAGCAACTACAGCAGAATAAGGTAGTCCTCAAAATGGCTATTGAGTTTCTGAGCTGTAAACATGGGGGCTTGGTACACAAGAATATCTAGTCTATTACTATGCAACTGACAGTACTTTTGTGCAGTATACCACAGTATAGCTACTAACTTTCCCTACAGAGATTATCAGCTCCCCCTAACCTACTTAATCAAATGCTGACAAATGGCTTGTATACCCTTTTACAGTGTGTGTGTGTGTGGGGGGGAAAAGAAATAGACACCGGCACTCCAATAATAAATCGATTACGTCTATTTATTGACGTAAAAGCTGTACAGTGCATTATGGTTACAAGGAATTGGGTCCAGTGAAATTCAGCAAAATTCACCAGGTCTGTGAACCACGAACATACAGGATTTGCCTTGAACGCATGGTAGTGACATACCTAAACCTCATCCCCAGTGTTGGGATGTTGAGAAAGCCAATCAAAAACAGGGTAAGATGAAATCTGACTATTGTACCCCAGTGACACTTTTGAGCTTTTACTTTCTACACAAACTGAAATGTTTTGGCGTAGCAGCTTAGCATTATGTTTTAATTACCAAGAGCCTTCCCTCTCTAGGGACATTGAATCAAATTGTTTTGATCATGCCTTTGCATACTCTACAGTAATTAAACACATTCCAATTCATAAACCTTAGAGTGCATTTTAAGTGTAAAGGATAATTTTGTTCCGTAAAACTGTAATATCTCTCCATATTAACAAATCATGGGCATTTTCATAAAGGGACTCTTTTACAAAGGCCAAACCCACTGTGTGACTGGCTTCTAGTGCAAGAAGCTGTTCCCATACATACATTGTGCCTGTTAGCAATGTCGCTATTTACATAAAATTATTCATTGGATTAGGTTTACTAAAGGAGTAGCAAATTCTCACTTAGCTTAGTTAAGAAGGTGAAGCTTATTATTATTGTTCAATTAGCATACCCAATATGTGCCTGGGAGAATAAAAAAAAAACTGTAGAAACTCTTCACCTTTCAAGGTGATTGTTCTTCAAGCTTAGAAAATAAAGTATAATTGTGTTTGTTTTTTTCTTCTATAAGATCCCTTTCACATAATTGAGTATTCATAGTGTATAACAGCTTGATTTTATTTACAAAGCTCATTGAGCATTCCCTACTCCTTTAATCAACTGCAATGAGGTACTTGTGTAGTGTCCAGGATACTAATTTGGGTTATAGCTTCTTCTATCAAAGTATTATTATGTAGGTGCTTTGTTTATGACTGCTTGATTTGTTTAAAGTGTAGGAAGAAAATAATGTAGCCTGCTATTGCTGGCCTTTTTCTGGAAATACTACTTGTCTGGCCACCTCTGCCTTCTGGAGAGGGGCCCAGGGATTGTTGGATCAACAAAATAGCCAGGCAACTAGCATTTTCAGAAGGTAATGTTAGAAATGGCAGAACTCATATTTTATTAGTAGCAGTAGCTCTTGCAAGCCCTGGTAGCAAATGCATTGTAAAACATTAATAATAATAATAATAATAATAATTGTAAATTAGATTGTAAGCTCTCACGGGCAGGGCCCTCCTAGTTATCAATGAACAGGAATCCTTTATGAGTGTTCCTGTTCATTGATAACATAGTATGTTTACACTAACCACAATCATGAATAAACAGGAGGTGATGTAGATCACTCCCATTCATTCATAATTGAGGATACAGTAACCATACCCTCAATTATCTACAAACACTCAGCGATCACAGATCGCTGAGTGTTTGCTCTCACTCTCCTCTCTGACTTGCTGTCACAAGAGGCTGAGCGAGCAGTGCACGGAAGAGAGCCTAGCCTCATGTGACAGTGTGGGCTGTCTCCGCCCCCACACCACTCTGCCGGACTGTGATAGGCGGCTGAGCGGTGTGGGAGGAGAGACACCGTCCGCTCACGGCGGTCTCCTCCTGCAGCGCTATATAATTATTACTATCATCGTTATGACTGTTGGTGTTGAAGTAATAATATCTAGGCATGGGTTGCCATTTCTGACACTTGCCACAAAGGATGGGGTCAGGGGCGTCCCGTGGTCATCTACTTGACGCCTGCCGGCGGCCATCTTAGTAATGGCCATCTGCAGGGAGAGGAGGGGACGTTCACATATTACATCAGGGACGTAGTATTACAGCTACATGCATGGTTCAAACTTATAGTAATTAATCATAATTGTGTATAACACAATTTCAGCAATGCAGTATGGCTGCTGAATAGTTACTATGAGTTACTGGATTTTTCTTGTTCAGTCCAGAGTAAACAAATAAACAGTTTTGTTGTAGGCAGTGTTTGTTCATTTTGCTGTATATACATTATTTTATGATGGTGACATGTCTGAATTACTTCCCTTGCAGCCCTGTATTCATACAGAAATGTGTATTTTTCCTCATGTAATGAAATGCTTCATGCCAGAAATCCCAGATAAAGCTAACCTAGAGATCAAAGTCTCATTACAATGAAAAGCATGTTAGGTCCTAAGTCTGAGGCCCAGATCAAATGCATTTTTATATGTAGCTGAAACAAAGAAATCTTGTGCAGAATTGATTGTCTTCCTTTATTTCCTTGTGCATTGTTTTCTCTTGATTTTTGTATGTCTCTCAGCCCATATGTTGCTGATGCTTTACATACAGTCTATTGCATCCTTGGCTCATGTCAGCTGTGTTTTCTTATTCTGCCTCTAGTGACCCAAGGGCAGTTTCCAGTTACATGGAATGTTACAGGCGTTGAAGGAGGAACGGTTAACTTAACCTGTCGAGTGGATCAAAATGATAACACCTCCCTCCAGTGGTCAAATCCTGCTCAGCAAACCCTATACTTTGATGACAAAAAAGGTAATCCTTTCCATTCTAGATTCCACTGCTGTTTATTGCATGAGCTGAAGTCTCGATATTGTTTTGCTGTTGTAGTCATGAGGCTACCTCAGATCACTGATGTCTGTTTTTAGATGCATTAGGTTTGATTGATTAAAGGAGTAATTTATTCACTTAGCAATGCTCACTTAGCTTAACGTGTGCTTGCTCAAATAGTGAGTCAGGTGAAGCTCTGTTCACATTGGATACCCAATCATATGCAAGAGTAATATAAAAAAAGGATTCTAGTAATGCACACGATTGGATGATTGATGTGAACATAGCTTTACATTATTTACTAAGCTAACTGGCGGAGCTAACTGGCGGAGGGCTACGATAGTTCCAATATTTAAAAAGGGGGTAAGATGCCGACCAGGGAATTACAGACCGGTTAGTCTTAATCGGTTGTTTGTAAACTGTTAGAGGGAATGATTAAGGACTACTTGGTATTTGTTCAGGATAATGGTATAGTTAATGACATCAGCATGGGTTTAGGAAAAACTGTTCCTGTCAGACTAACCTACTGACTTTTTACGAGGGGGTAAGTAGAGATCTGGATGGAGGGTGGTCTGTGGATGTGGTACATCTGGATTTCTCAAAGGCTTTTGATACGGTACCACACAAACGTTTACTATACAAGCTGAGGTCTATGGTCATAGATGGAAGGGTGTGTACATGGATAGAGAACTGGCTAAAGGAACGTGTACAGACAGTATCAATAAATGGTGCCCTTTCAGACTGGGCTAGTGCCATTAGCGGTGTGCCTCAGGGTTCTGTGCTGGGACCCATGCTTTTCAACCTGTTTATTAACGACATCGGGGACGGAGTAAACAGCGACAGTGTTTGCTGACGATACCAAAATTGGGAGGGTAATAGAAACAGACCAAGATAGTATAACATTGCAGGAGGACCTGGATAAAATAGGGGAGTGGGCAACTATGTGGCACATGAGGTTTAATGTCGATAAATGCAAAGTTATGCACTTTGGAATTAAAAATAGGCAAATGGGTTATACAATTATGGGTATGCTGCTAGGGAAGTCGGAAATAGAGAAAGATTTGGGGGTCATTGTAGACCATAAACTGAATAATAGATTACAGTGCCAGGTTACTGTAAGCAAAGCTAGTAGAATCATGTCCTGCATCAAGAAGGGAATGTTTTGCAGGGACAAGTCTATAATTTTGCCACTTTGGGCACCGGTACACAGAAAGGATGTCCTTGAGCTGGAGAAAGTCAGAGGGCAACCAAACTCCTAAAGGGGATGGAGGACCAGAACTATTAGACAAGGCTACTAAATTGAAATATGTTTACGTTGGAAGTAAGGAGATTAAGGGGGGACATGATTTTCATGTACAAAATGTTCAATAGTCATAGCAACATTATCAACAAACTCTTTAAGATTTATTCCGTAACTAAGACTAGAGGCCACCACCTAAAACTGGTAGAAAAAAAATTAAAACACAAGGGGCGAAAGGGGTTCTTCTCAGTTCGCGCGGTTAGGGTCTGGAACTCGCTGCCACAAGCAGTGATTTCCGCAAATAGTCTGGAATCATTCAAGAAGCTTTTGAATGATTTCCTGAGAGACCATAATGTAAAAGGGTATAGGTACTCGTAAGAATGAGATGACTCAGGGACCTATACACACACACACACAATAGGTTGGACTTGATGGACTTATGTCATTATTCAACCTCAAATACTATGTAACTATTTAACTGAACATTCTGTTTCCGCAGTGTACAATCAATTTACTAAGTAATCAGTTTATATTCCTTTAGAAAATCAACCTCATTGAGTTATGTATGTAATTGTGTAATTGTAACATTTTAAAGGATAACTGTACTGTGACTGAGATCACCCCCCTGAGGCCCTGCAGTGTCTCAGGGGGACTGTGAAGGATCTGTAATGGGCTCTGCCCACCTTAGACCCCACAGAGCCCACCATAGATCCTGCAAAGCCCACCTGAGACTCTTTTGTGGGCTGTGCAGAATCTATGCCGGCCCTGCCAGCACAGTCCTCTTACCTTTCACGGGAAACCCAGCCTCCACCGTTGCCTCGGTGCCCAATCGTCACATCTTCGCCGCCCGCCTGGAGCTCCGGCGATGTCTCCCGCCTCTTCCATCACTGTCCCAGGACTCGATGAGGACTTCTTTTGGAACATCTACTCAGGCCCTGCAGATTATTTACCATGTACACCCAGTTACACACCACTGCCCCCCTTCTCTGCAGAGCATTGCACCCACGTACACATCACTTTACTCATACATTGGAAAACATGACACCCAGTTACAGAATGATGTATTGCTACCATACAATGTTATAGCCCACTGCACCCATACCTTGCAGAGCATTGCACTGGTTACAAACCACTGCACCCATACCTTGCAGAGCATTGCACCCAGTTGCAGACCACTTCACCCATGCCCTGCAGACCATTGCACCCAGTTACAGACCACTTCACCCATGCCCTACAGACCATTGCACCCAGTTACAGACCACTTCACCCATGCCCTACAGACCATTGCACCCAGTTACAGACCACTTCACCCATACCCTGCAGACCATTGCACCCAGTTACAGACCACTTCACCCATGCCCTGCAGACCATTGCACCTACCCAGTTGCAGACCATTGCATCCCTCACCCCCCTGCACCCACCTTGTAGTGCACCAGCTGCAGGTAGTTGTAGGGCGACCCCCTCTCGAAGATCTTCTCTGTCTCCTGGGTCAGTAGGTAGAAGGAAGGTTGCCCCAGCTGGAGCCTCTCGCAGCTCAGCAGGCAGTCGGCCCTCTCCAGCACCAGCTCCTCCAGATGGGACCCCCGGGGGCCCGCACTCCTCCCCGCAGCCAGGCCCATTTCACCTCCTGCGGGGCCCCCCAGAGCTGGTCCCAGGCCCTGCCTCCTCCATTGTGTCTTCAAATCCCCGCCTCCTCCGTCTCCACCCCGCCTCTTCCGTGTCCGCCCCCATCACCTCTGTCTCAGCCTCCTGCCGCTCCATCCCTGGTATCCTCCTGCTCCCCCACCCGCCACTTCCTCCCTGTTTACATTAGGCAGCCAGGCTGCCGGTTTCTGTGCAGCCCGTCTGCCTAAATGTTTTGTGGGGCGACATTCTTGCCACCCTCCTGGAATCTTCCGGCTGAGGCAAACACCTTGTTTGCCTCGCGGCAGATATGCCCCTGAGTACAGCAGAGTACAACTTACCTATATGTGAATAAATAGGGCCATGGGAAGCATGTGGACTAAGGAACGAACCTTGCTGGAATGGCTGTGTGTGTCATGCCATGTCATATATTACCTTACTCACAACAAATAATACAACAATATAATTTTGTATATCATGCTATATGTTCCATATTCTGGGTTACCTCCTTGTTAGTGACATTAGGTCAGTGAGAGGCTAGCTTTAAGGGATAAGTGTACATGTAAACATTGTACACTTATCCTATTGCTCTATTCCCCTCGCTGAATAAGACTCACGTTCCCCTTCCACAGGTCTGTGCTTACCTCAATATCACCACCGCGTCCTATTCAGTCTTTTGTCAACTGCCTTGGTAGTTAAGATTTCTAGTTACACCCCTGGGGGAAGCCTGCAGACATGGGATACAGGTTATATTAGATATGTGATAGGCAAGTTTAGATTATTTCAGGCCATGAGGAGTTAGACAGGTAATTAGGTGCTTTCTGTAAAGGCTGTCTTATCCAACTAACTCTAACTCCAAGTTTCCTAAATCGTCCCCTTTGTCTGGGTGGCTTTAGTCACTGAAATCCTCACAGATATCACAGTCATGTACCCATGCCTGGAAATCATTTTATTTCCTCTGTGCTAGGCCAGGCACACAATAATAAACTGAAAAATCCCCACCTTCTGTCATTCTCACTTTCTATTTTCATAATTCCAACTGTACAGTGTGCACATAAAAAGCTCTTTGCTGTGTGGCTTTGTAGGCCTTAAGAATAGATTCTCTACTGAGCCTTAGCTGTGAAATTCCTTAGCCCGATGCTATGGAATATACCTCATATTGAGAATTTGTACATGACACTACAATAAGCTTGGTGCTGAAGAATGCAGTCCCTTTTCTCTGTCGAGTATAATTGAGGACGCTGCAGTAAACGCTAAATGAAAAGCTTACATGCACGTCGAAGAATCCCCGAAGGTCTGCAGGCTTTGACAATGTGAGGAATATTACGATAAGTCAGAAAGACGTGTATTTCAACATTTGTTGGAGATTCTACAAGACATGAATAGGGTGTGGTGTGGTTTAATACTAATTTTCAGTGAAGTCTGGAAAGGAAAATAAACTCCCCATTCATTTTAGCCAAAAGATTTTAAGAGATCACTCGATGTGAAAACACTTCTGTTCTGCCTTTCACACAAGCCAGTGTGGCATCTGCAACAAAGCTGATTTTTAACTGTCTGATTAGATAAAATGGTGTTATTGCCTTTTCCAGACAGTCTGCACATACCTCTTCACTTCTCTCACATTTTTGCAACATTCTGTCAGCAATCGTTTTTTCTATCTCTAATGGAATGTTTCAAAACCAAGCATTGATGCAATTTCATCACTGAGTGTTTCTAAAAATGATATATTGAATACAAATTTAATATGTACTCGTCACTTTCTAATGTCTAATAAATGGGTTACATGAAAAATTAGAGGTACCTAAAGGTGAACATACCTTCAACTTTGTTTATGGGTGACCTGTGAACCCTGAAACCAGGAATCCTCTTATATGCAAATTATTATTATACAGGATTTATATAGCGCCAACAATTTGCTCAGCACTTTAAATTCTGACTTCTTGTGTTGGCCTTTCCCATTACACCTTCTGCACTTATCTATTAGTCATAAGGCCAATCTCTCATAGTAATGGGCCAATTAGAAAATGATTCATGTGGCAGAGTTTATATTTTACATATAGGAGCACCCCAACTCTACTGAAGCACAAATGGAAGTGTTTATAAATAATTATAATTAGTAATTTCACCAACCTTTAGGTTTCTGTATTGTGTTCTTGTAATCAGTTAAGCCTGATGTAGTAATACGTGCAAAATAAATATAGTAGACATTGCAGTACCATACCTCAAAATGTGTCACCCACTGCCCCCAATCTAAATGCCAGGACATTTATCAGATCCTTATGTGGTTGCTAGGCAATGAACATGCCAAGAGCCAGCCCACTGTGACCATCCTAGGGAAAGGAACAATGCCCTAACTTCATGCTGCCTCGAGGTGCTTCTTGAGCCAGCCAAAACTACAAATAGTTATATGAAGAAAAAACCCCACACATATTGATAACCCCACATATTCAGATGACGATCTACAAACAGATACTTATACATAATTGCAGCCTTTTTATTATTTGCATATTTTAATGTCCTCCTCATTCTTCTCCTGGTGGCTATTTTGGACAGATGAATCCATCTCCCTTTACTGCCTGGGACTCTGTCTCTGCCTTCTGGAACAAGTGACAGGGCACATCTTCTGAGGGGGAAAAAATCCTTTCTTCTCATGAGAATTTGCAGTTTACTGATGAGATTTCCCAGGAGGGCACTGGTGATCTGGGCTTCCCAAGATGCATCTGTGAGGCTAGCGCTTCATCGCCAGTGCCTCACTCAACCAGGAAGTAGAAAAACAGGAATTGTAAGTAAAAGCATAAAACAGGGAGTGTAAAAACAGGAATTGTAAGTAACAGCAAACAAGGTTAACTAATGAATGCAAGATGATTTCATATCAGCATGCAGAGCTGAATGCTGATGTGTTTTTTTTTTTTTTTGTGTGTGTGTGTGTTTTTTTTAAAGGGTGTAAAAGTCCACTTTAAATTACAAGATTTCTGACAAGATCAACGACTATTCTTTATTTGCTTGCAGAAAATGTACTTAGCCTGAGAAAAAAATCTGAGGACTGCTTACCGCTAATATATTACATTTTTGTACTTTTATTTAAATGCTAAAGAGGGTGGGCTAATGCACTTTTGTTGAAAATACACTTACACTTTAATTGCTGACTATAAAATCTTTTCCTTTGTTTACAAAATAAAAGTTACAATAACAATAAATGCACAAGTAGGAAGAAAGTGCATCTCCAGGCATTTTCTACGCTGAGAATGGTTACACTGTTCAAATAATCCGTCCACTCCATATTAGTGTCATCATTAGATAACATCTGTTAGTATCTCTGCACATGGAAAACACACAGCTCTAGAAGGCAAATGTATCACAACTAAAAAGACCCCAGGGATTGCTCAGCTCCTTGAAATGCCTCATCCAGGTACATGCTCTTAATACGTAATGTAAAAATAAATGGGGGATGTTTCTGCAGTCTTGTAATTTCCCTAAAGGGAGTTTTAAACACCAGAAACAACATTGTGAAGTATCCTGGGGGAGAATGGGCTTCCTTTTTTGTTATTGAGCTGTTCTGTTTTGGAAACTCCCAGGATTCCATGGTCCTAACAAGAAAAAAAAAAGATAAATTGCCTTTTATTCTGCACTGTTAGCCTTTTTTATGCCTAGGGGTATACGTATCCTGCAATCGTGCTTAGTATGTATTATATAATGTGTCCTACAAGACTGCTCATATGAAAGCAATTCCAAGTCAGATGATAACTGGTAACATGGTTCAGTATACCTGTTCATTTTCTCGGCCTAAGTTTCCCCGCACATTGTGGGCTATTTTAAGAAATGGTAGATGTGAGCATTCCATACCCATCTAAACACTCCCGTTTTAAAACCTTCAACTATAGAATAATACAAAAAAAAAAAATCTTATTTTTGGGAAGCATCTTATTTGTAGTCCTAAAATAATTGCATATATAGAGAGGGTGCCAAAAAATTTATACACATTTTAAGAATGTTTAATACTCAATATATACCGATAACAAAAGATGAATACAAGTAATTTGTCTCTATGATTAAGCCTATCTTGTGGAACGCGTGAGAGGCTATAGGATCTATGTGGGATGATTTTACAGTGTACTTGGATGTTATGAACTTTCAATAAATCTGATTTTTTTTTATGAACTGTTGGATGTGCAGATCTATGTTGCAATTTTATGAATAGAGGTGCTCAAAGTGGTTACCATCAGTGTCCAGGCACTTCTAATTACAGCGAACTACTGCTTGAGCAACGTTGACCATAGAGTCCACTTCTATTGCTGCACATGCCGTTTCAATTTTTTCTCTTATCACAAATGCGCTCCTCGAACAAAAACAGTGCCCCTGCCATTTTCTTTGTCTGTCCTGCCTGTCGAATGGTGATGCTAGCAGTCATTTGATTAACGCCATCTATTGAGTGAATGTCATACCATACATTGCTACTGTAATTCAATTCAACTTCCAAAAGTAATACATAGATACCATCTCTTACAATGAGTATACATTTTTTTGGCACCCACTGTATATATTTTCAGGGCAGGTATACACCTTTTCACAATTTCCATTTGTTCTACCCCACTCCTATTAATCAGACGGATTGTAACGTTTCTAAACTTAATTTTTGAAGAATCCCACAGCAAGTACTTCCTTTAATGCACTGACATATTTCACTATGCCCTGTGAATATGCAATGTGTTGTCACCCTTTTTGCAGAGCCTGCCTACTGAACTACAGAGGTGTTGATGTGAAAGGGCCACATCCAGTACAGGAAATTCCCCACATGTGACATTATCACTGCTTGCAGGCAGCAATGTAATATGGGATATGCTGTTCTTTTAAATTAAAAGTAAGCCACATGAGAGCAATTTGAGGAGTAGTTGAAAGAGAGGCACAGCAGATAGGGAGCACACTGTGGTTTGTAATGCAATTTCAATGCTGATGCTATAAACGTGTATGTTGTGACTTTAGATTCCCTTTAAAAGAAATGCCGCTGGGAAGCTGGATTTCTCCTACACCCTGCTTCCCCCTGTCTGGAATGGGTGGGAGGACTGAGCAGGGCTTTTACACCACTATATAATTTCCCTAAGCCCCTATGAACAATCTAAAGGGCTGTAGGCAGAGCTAGAGATAGCTATTCACAGATAGGGTTATTAACATTGTTAGCATCTAAGCAAGGATGACAACGTTGCAGTGATTTAATAGCAGAAGAAAGAGCATTGTCACTCTGTCAAAGGACGTGCCTATCCAAACGTTTTACTGGCAGGATCAACATATATTTACAAAACATCCCAGAGGGTACTTAGAAAAACAGAGAAACCTGGAATGGGAAGTCTACAACACATATGGGATTTTATCATTTGACTATAGTTCGACTTTAAAAATATAATTTTCTAAAACTAAAAAAACATGACTGCTGCTTTCTTGTAATATGTGAAGAGGGGCCATTTTGTACATATACAAAAACTTCCAGATCCTTATTTCCTGATTGTGTGATTGACCCACTGCTCTTCCCAGATGTCTGGTCTGAACTACATGTCAAATTACAGCAATCCTCTGCAAAAGAAATTATAAGAGATACATACTAATGCTCATCTACTCCTAAAGGGATGCTTCAGCCTTTATAACTGCAGCACAAAGAAACCTATTTGGTGCAGTGTCCCTTCTCTGGACGTGGCAACACATTGCTCTATTTACTTCACACTATGCCTGCATTTTACATTTAGTTTATAAAATGAATTGTGCACTGTTAAGCCTGTGGTGTGGACTCAGCATAACACTGCAGAGGAGACTCGAAGCTCCTCCTCTTCCCGATCCTTTTTTTTAAATTTCAGTTTATTCGAATGTAAGGGGTTTGCTTTTTTCCAAGTCCTGAAGCAAGCATAGTGCAAAACAAATTTGTAAAGCAGTGGTGTGGCTGTGACTAGGCCATACTGCTCCTAGATAACTGAGTCTGAGATTCCCCAGTTGGTTATAATGAAGGCTGACCTTCCCTTTTGGAAATAGGAAAGGACTTAGTGAAATGAAGAGCAACATAATCACAGAGAAAAGTATGAATCTGCAATAGATTGTTAAAATACACATGATGTATAAATAGATCATCTGTGGGGAACTTTATTCATCTCAGCAAACCTGTGACATTAATTTCCGTACATTAATTACATAATTTATACAAATTGATTCTTGTAAAAAAAAAAAAAAATTGTTGTATGGCTATATAGATATCAAGACATGTAGATGACAGTGTCTGTCAGGGTACCATGCACAGGCGTCCTCACACCACATGTAGGTACCCACGCAGGATGACCAAATGAATATGCCCACACAGGATTGGGTTCTATGCACTATATTTGTTACACATCAACAAAACTACAAACCCCCTCAACCCCCACAGGTTTAGCAGTGAAGTAACAAACCCACCGTTGGGACAAACACACACCTACAGCCAGGGGGAATAGCAACAAGGAGGGGAAACAGGCCTGCAGATATACGGCAGGCCTCAGGATACAAGAAGAGTGGTCAGGTACAAGCCGGGTCGTTAACAGGAGGGCAGCGCGGTACAGGAACAGGATTCAAGGAGAGTGGTCGGGTAACAAGCCGGGTCGGTGACAGGAGGGCAGCACGGTACGGGAACAGGATTCAGGGAGAGTGGTCGGGTAACAAGCCGGGTCGGTGACAGGAGGGCAGCGCGGTACAGGAACAGGATTCAGGGAGAGTGGTCGGGTAACAAGCCGGGTCGGTGACAGGGTTGCAGATAGGAAGCAGGGTTCAGGTTCCAAGGCACAAGCCAGGGGAGTCAGTCAGGTAGCAGGCGACGCAATACTGAGCCAGCTTCCTGACTGCAGGGAGGGCCTAAATACCCTCCCAGGAAGCACCAGGTGATGGGATGATCAGCAACAGCCTGGGCACACCCGCAGGTGAGTACTGGAGCTGCAGGTTCCTGACAGTTCCTGGCTGCTGGAGACACCCGCAGGCGAGCACAGGAACTGCAGGACCTGGCTCCAGCGCCACCTGGGGGTGCTCTGGATCCTGACAGTGACATAACTACTGTATGTGTGAAGGAGCCCCACTGCATAGTATTAAAGGGCACCGTACATCTCTACTCAAAGGCATCTCAAAGGCAATCCCTAATGTATACAGCATCATGTTTCATTTTATATTATTCTTATAGAGGGCCCCTAATTATACACACACTCAGTTTATCAAACTGGTATTTATAACTGCATGGCCTCCGGTGCTACTGTTCCCCTATCAGTTTCCTTGCTTCCTATGACTATATTTTCCATCCTTGGTAGAATATGTTGTATGGAAGGAGATATGTGTAAGCACTCAGCTGACCTTTTGTTTTTTTCCTGATTCTTATTTGTTTAGCATGGTAGCTCCCAGAACACTACGCTGTATGGAAAAGCAATATACATTTAAGATACCCCAGGCTCTATAAAGATGAGGTTACTCATCTATATAGAGCCTGTAGCATTATGTTAGCATTGTGTAAAAGATTTATGAATAACATTTGTATTATGCAGTCATAGAAAATCAGTAAACATTATTCACATGCAGCTAGTAAATACCTGAATTTGCCATTGTATTAGCTTACTGAAAACCCTAAGATCAGCACTCATGGCTTGAAGAGTAAGGACAATGTGGTTTGAGTCAGTCAGGCTCTGTAGTGCCTCATAGAGTTCTTAATTAAAGACTGGTTCACATTCCTCCTGACAATATTGATGTCAGGAGGAATGAGAAGAATGATCACCTCATAAGTGTAATTCTTCTCCTTCAGTAGGCTGAGGGTGGGGCAGTGACCTAGAAGTGTTGCTTGACTAGAGAGGTGAACTGAGGTCACTAACATGGCTGTGCTGCTGGCTAAACATGGGTGCCTGTATGTTAACCATGTTTGTACCTTGAGCTCTTCTACATATAAACATATGTTGTATTCTAGGTCTAGGTTTAAATATGATTTTGTGTGAAACATATTTAAAAGCAACTACATTTGCCTAGTAGATCATTCATAAACCTAGTAGATCAATTATCTTGTCCCGTTAGAGCTTCAAAAGCTGGAGAAAGAGAAGGCCCTTAAAAGAATAATAAAGTTGATCCTGAACCTCCTTATTATTTGCCATAAAAGTTGACTTTTTGGTCACTTTAATCACTCCTTTGCCTTCAAGTTATTAGTCTGATAAAATGAGAGCACATGCCTGTATACAGAATTAAAGCTGAACTCTAGCCTTCCATTGTGAGCCTTTCTATGTGTGCATTAGAAGAAGCGGCACCAAGTCAGATAGTGCCCATCTTATTTACTGGCTTGGGGATTAGCGGGCATCATCTAGCACTTTCCCCCAGTCTTTCTGTACCTGGCCTGACCCTTTTACTAACTGGATTTCAGTTCTTTCAATCATAGGGCAGTCTGCATGCAAACACAGCCTGGCTAGGAACACTAGCTGACATCCTTCCATCAAGGCATTTTGATATTTGCAAATCTCCTCCCAAAATCCAGCCCGTTTTGCATCAGGGCTCAGGGCTCTTGAGATTAATATGAAGGAAGGGATGTTTTCAGCACCCTGCTGGCCCCTCCTACAATCATGAGCTGCCTGCATAGCATAGAGAAGCACATAGACTCATTGATGACATAACTGGTTCTGTAATAAGATATGTAATAAAGGCCAGCAAGGTTTTTCTAAATAAATGAATCAACATGTTGATGAAGGGAGGGGTGTAAGCAGATTTCACTTCAGTTTTGAATAGCTGTTACATCCATGCATCTTTACACACCCCATTTGGCTGGCGACCTATTTTTTCATGCGTGTTGTTGGCTATGGCACACTTGTCAATCTGAAGCCATTTTCAAAGTTTTGCTAGCATAATATGTCATATTAGATCATAGAAACACTGATATAGCAATGTTGCCCAACAGTGGGAGAGATAACATGGATGACATCTGAATTTGAATAAATTAATGTATTATTGCCTCGCGGTATTGGGAACTGGTAGAAGATATATTGATTTGCCTTTAGCTTTAGGGCATTCTAGCAGTGAGACATACTCAGGAATATTAAGACAGAAGATGAGTGTTTTATAATAATGGGCTGATGTGTGGGAGGCAGCAGTATTTTGTGCTGAAGTGTAGGCGTTTGAAAAAAACGCAGTCCCTTCGTTCTGCTTTCACTGTGCTCGAGTTCAATGGGGAATGAATGTGATGTGCAGAAATTCGATGATGTGAAACAGTGATTATAGGTTTACTGCAAAAAGTAATCCTCCCTATACCTTAATTTTACACACACCATCAATTTAATTTTTTCCCCTTCTTTAAAAACAGTAGTGAAATTACAAGCAATGGCTCTGTTTAGGTGGGTTTTAGATTGCAATGCTCAGCCATCTGGAAGTAAGGTGTGACAATGACTCCCATTGCTTTCATGGGAGTTGACAGTAGGATAAGAAAAATACCTCGTTTCCCGGCTTTATTTTGTAAAAATCTGCTGTTTTGCATTTGAGCTCTAATGATGATTCTTAAAAAATCAGCATGGCATTCAAACTGACTGAGCAGTGTTTTCTGTTGAGATAGTTCACCTTCTAAACTCATGCAGGGTATTCTATATGAAATATTAAAATAGAACTAAACCATAACTGGGTTACTTTTAGTTGGCTAATGTACCATGTATCATAAATAATTAAAACATTATTTTCTTCCTAGTGCTGCTGATCCCCTCTAGCTTTTTTGTAGCCACGACCTGTCTACATGCATGTGCTCCAGTGGAGTCTGCAATGTAATTGCTCAGGGCAGACTTCCTGATTCTGACAGCAGCTGAACATGCATGCACAGTGAGCATCGGCACAGCTGCTTACAGTGTCCACTAGTAGCGCATGTGACAGGATGACAACACATGTGGGAAATTGGAAGGCATGGACAGAATGTTGTCATTCCACACTAGGAAGTGGCTAAACGAGGATATTTATGGCAGGATCAACAATCTTATGATGGAAGCTGTAAGTTTCAGGGCTAATTCACACCAAATGCAGCCCCAATGTAAGAAAAGGCCATTTGCCTTGTCACAGGTGGGCACAGTTCACACCACCGCATTGTGGTGCTATTTTTTTGCCACTAGATGTCCTCCATCTAAAAGCTAGCATTTTTTAACATATTTCCAGACTGTCACGGACCTGCCCCCAGCCTGCTACTGAACAATGAAAGGAGAAGCAGCACAGTGATGTCACTCTGCTGTCTTCTTACATCATCATGCTCCTTGTCAGCACATGAACTGATTGGCTTTTTCCTATCATACTCGAGTCCTGCTGTATATAGACTGAAAAAGGCTGATACCAGGTCAGCCTCAAGTACTACACTGCTTGCATTAAAAAAATACATTTATTGGTGTAATAATGAGCACAGGGCTGATTACAGGAGCTCAACTTTAAAGCCAAAGTTTATTGTGCATATATTTTGTATTCCCTGGTTCCTTCTCTCCCATTCAGCATGCTGATGGCATCTTTAAAAACCTTTCTATTTTTACCTACATTGTTGTAGACTCAGTCATTACTGGGTCTCTCTGCTTCTCTATGAGGTGCAGGCAGACTATGATTCCCAGGGGCTGGGGGGGGGGGTTTGGAAGGGTGCTGTACATAGCTTCCTAAAAATGTCTCAGCATCCTGTGCTCTCATGCAAACAGTGGTCTGGCTCTCGGGCAGAGTTGTGCAAATTTCAAAATGCTTTGATGGGTAGATGTCAGTCTGGAAGAGTGGGAGTTCTAGATGTGCATGTAGACCACCCTATGTAACACCCACATGTAATCCTGAGTTCCCATGACTGGAAAAACTAAAATCCAATAAACTGTTGTTCCCCTTGCTTTTAGAATGCTTGAAATAACCCCTCACTGCTTCAAAGATTTAGGACACCTTATTATTAAAAAAAATAAAAATAATAATAATATTAATAATGTGTAATAAGGTAAGAAAAAAGTTACAAATTAGCATAATAGTTATGTTCCTGTTACTTGTTGGTAAGATTCAGCTTCAGTTTTAACTTAAAATAACCCATGTGCAAGCCTAACTGATTGTTCAGTGTGGATGATCTGAACCGCTTGAGACATCTGTCAGACAGGGCACGTCTGCGAAAAGTCAGATCACAGCACAATAATTGAGTGAACGTGAACGGCTGATGAGACAAGTTGGAGGTTTGTTTGCTGATTCATGGTCAGACCAGGACAACTCATGAATATATTCACCGACAACCTCTAAACATTTATTGAAATATGCATGCACGATCAGTTTGTTAACTCTTTATATTTGTGAGTGTGGATATGAATGACCATATAGTGTTCTAATATAAGGGAATAAGTTATAGATGCAGTATGTCTGACCGGTACATAGCATATGATTTTTCTCCCGGTAAGTGAATTCCTTAATGGTGACCTGTCTGATTATTGTCCAAACATGTTCAAAGTAACAAAACACATAAAGCTCAGATGCTCTGTGATGCCTGCTAATATCTCTTTAGACCTAAGCTTCACTGAATCATCTAACAATGCAGTGGGAGGACCTCCATGGCCAGTCAAGGTTCTCACACTAGACAGTCTAGTTTATTAGGTCAGAAGTCAAAGCTTATATATGGTTTCTGTTCCCTGGATGTACAGAAAACAGTTTGAGGAATAACAAATGTACAAGGAAGTAGGTGTCCTTTTAACCCCTTAAGGGCCAAGGCCTTTTTTAAATTTTTTGCACCCATATTATATTCCACATTTTAGGCCTGAAAATTACTTAAAATCCCCAAACATTATATATTTTCTAAAATCCAAGACCCTATAGAATAAAAGGGTGGCAGGTGCAAATTTTTATGTTGCACGACATTAGCGCAACTTATTATCAAACCCAAAGATTTAGTGAAAAATGCACTTAAGTTAAATTTAGTGCCCCAAAACACTATATTTTTGTAGTAAAATATAAAAGAAGAGGTCGAATAAATAGATACCCATCATGCCCAGGTGAAAAATGGGGTGCATCTGTGAAACTGCGACAGAATTCAGTACCCCAAAAAGTTAATACATGACACTTTAAAAGCCCCTACAGGTCATCAGTTTAGAGATACGCATAAATATTGGCCCTAGAATTATTGCTCTCACTCCGGCGTGTGCGGAGATATCCAACATGTGTAGCCCACGTAGGCGCACCCGATGCGTGTTTACGTGATGATGTGCATGCTCTCAGGGTTGGGGGACCTAAAAAATGTTTTTAATTAATTTTACATTTCATTTATTTCATCTTTTTTTTACATTTTTTTTCAACTTTAATTGCTATCACATAAGTGGGATTTTAAGCCCCCCATGCGATAGCATAATGTCAGTGACAGGTACTCTTTAAGGTGATGCTGGGGTCCAAAAGAACCCTAGTGTCACCTTTACACTCTAAATGAGCTATTGAAGTGCAGATCAAACTTCAATAGCTTATAGCTGGGCTTCAGGAGCCCAGCAATGACAGCTATGGGACCGGAAGTGATGCAATGTGCAACGCTCCTGGTTCCATAGTACGGGGAGGGGGATCGGCGAACGGATGTTCACCGCTCACCTCCCCAGCTTCTCGCCAACACTTGGCAAGCCGGCCCATATGAGGGGCAGCGGAGCCCAGGAAACAAGGCAGGGGTGTCGGGCACGGGTGGGGGGGCGGTTACCAGATCGTAGAAGCGATCTGGCGGCAGCTGAGCCACCAGAATCGCTTCTACTGTAAAGCTGGCCACCGGCTTTACGAAACGGAACAGACTCGCCGGGAGTCTGTGTATGCCCTTCAGACTTCATAATGGGATTATCCCATCCTAGGTCGTGAAGGAGTTAAACACATTTATAACTTGACATGTTCACTGAAAGGTCCTCATCTGTGGATTCTCAGGCATATTCAAAAAGTCTTAAGCTGGCCCTACCCTAGTGGAATTTGAAATGAAAAAATTGTCTTCAGAATGTTTCCAATGGCTAATGGCATCAAGTTGATGTTCGATTTTGACCATTTTGACCGTAGTGATGAAAGAGCAAGACGGAAAGTGTTGCTAGCAAATGAAATTCTAACAGTGAATGTGGTTTTCATTTGAGAAACTCCATTCACTTTGAAAAACAAATGTTAAAAAAGAACTCCAGGTATGTAAAAATAAATCCTTGTAGTGGGGCTACCCCAGCACTGCAAGGGTTAACTGCTCATTTTTCTCTAGGGGCTGGAATAAATAAGATATGCTCACCTGTAGCACCTCTCTCCCCCTCTGCTCTGGCTCTGGCATGTCCTTATGTCTAATGCATGTCTAATGCAAGCAAATGGACTGCATTTGATCTGATGACATCAGTGGGGCTTAGGCTGCTTGAGCCTGGGGGAGAAGAGGCTGTGTGGACCAGTCTTGCAGCCCGATGGGATCAAGTTTAGGGTGGATATATTTTTTTTATTTGAACTCCTAGAGCAAAATTATCTGTTAACCCTTGCATTACAGGGCTAGCCCCACTGCAAGGGTTAACCTTTTTACATTTCTGGGGTTCCTTCTTAAAATCAAAGGAGACAAAAAAAAAAAAAAGTCTCTAATGACATCAAATGTTCTGATGAGATTTTTTTAATGTATACCTTTGTATGAAAATCTACCAGTGTATGGCCAGCTTTCTTCAGATTGTATCAGCAGATCTACCAGTGTATGGCCAGCTTTATCAGCAGATCTACCAGTGAATGACCAGCTTTATCAGCAGATCTACCAGTGAATGACCAGCTTTATCAGCAGATCTACCAGTGAATGACCAGCTTTATCAGCAGATCTACCAGTGAATGACCAGCTTTATCAGCAGATCTACCAGTGAATGACCAGCTTTATCAGCAGATCTACCAGTGAATGACCAGCTTTATCAGCAGATCTACCAGTGAATGACCAGCTTTATCAGCAGATCTACCAGTGAATGACCAGCTTTATCAGCAGATCTACCAGTGAATGACCAGCTTTATCAGCAGATCTACCAGTGAATGACCAGCTTTATCAGCAGATCTACCAGTGAATGACCAGCTTTATCAGCAGATCTACCAGTGAATGACCAGCTTTATCAGCAGATCTACCAGTGAATGACCAGCTTTATCAGCAGATCTACCAGTGAATGACCAGCTTTATCAGCAGATCTACCAGTGAATGACCAGCTTTATCAGCAGATCTACCAGTGAATGACCAGCTTTATCAGCAGATCTACCAGTGAATGACCAGCTTTATCAGCAGATCTACCAGTGAATGACCAGCTTTATCAGCAGATCTACCAGTGAATGACCAGCTTTATCAGCAGATCTACCAGTGAATGACCAGCTTTATCAGCAGATCTACCAGTGAATGACCAGCTTTATCAGCAGATCTACCAGTGAATGACCAGCTTTATCAGCAGATCTACCAGTGAATGACCAGCTTTATCAGCAGATCTACCAGTGAATGACCAGCTTTATCAGCAGATCTACCAGTGAATGACCAGCTTTATCAGCAGATCTACCAGTGAATGACCAGCTTTATCAGCAGATCTACCAGTGAATGACCAGCTTTATCAGCAGATCTACCAGTGAATGACCAGCTTTATCAGCAGATCTACCAGTGAATGACCAGCTTTATCAGCAGATCTACCAGTGAATGACCAGCTTTATCAGCAGATCTACCAGTGAATGACCAGCTTTATCAGCAGATCTACCAGTGAATGACCAGCTTTATCAGCAGATCTACCAGTGAATGACCAGCTTTATCAGCAGATCTACCAGTGAATGACCAGCTTTATCAGCAGATCTACCAGTGAATGACCAGCTTTATCAGCAGATCTACCAGTGAATGACCAGCTTTATCAGCAGATCTACCAGTGAATGACCAGCTTTATCAGCAGATCTACCAGTGAATGACCAGCTTTATCAGCAGATCTACCAGTGAATGACCAGCTTTATCAGCAGATCTACCAGTGAATGACCAGCTTTATCAGCAGATCTACCAGTGAATGACCAGCTTTATCAGCAGATCTACCAGTGAATGACCAGCTTTATCAGCAGATCTACCAGTGAATGACCAGCTTTATCAGCAGATCTACCAGTGAATGACCAGCTTTATCAGCAGATCTACCAGTGAATGACCAGCTTTATCAGCAGATCTACCAGTGAATGACCAGCTTTATCAGCAGATCTACCAGTGAATGACCAGCTTTATCAGCAGATCTACCAGTGAATGACCAGCTTTATCAGCAGATCTACCAGTGAATGACCAGCTTTATCAGCAGATCTACCAGTGAATGACCAGCTTTATCAGCAGATCTACCAGTGAATGACCAGCTTTATCAGCAGATCTACCAGTGAATGACCAGCTTTATCAGCAGATCTACCAGTGAATGACCAGCTTTATCAGCAGATCTACCAGTGAATGACCAGCTTTATCAGCAGATCTACCAGTGAATGACCAGCTTTATCAGCAGATCTACCAGTGAATGACCAGCTTTATCAGCAGATCTACCAGTGAATGACCAGCTTTATCAGCAGATCTACCAGTGAATGACCAGCTTTATCAGCAGATCTACCAGTGAATGACCAGCTTTATCAGCAGATCTACCAGTGAATGACCAGCTTTATCAGCAGATCTACCAGTGAATGACCAGCTTTATCAGCAGATCTACCAGTGAATGACCAGCTTTATCAGCAGATCTACCAGTGAATGACCAGCTTTATCAGCAGATCTACCAGTGAATGACCAGCTTTATCAGCAGATCTACCAGTGAATGACCAGCTTTATCAGCAGATCTACCAGTGAATGACCAGCTTTATCAGCAGATCTACCAGTGAATGACCAGCTTTATCAGCAGATCTACCAGTGAATGACCAGCTTTATCAGCAGATCTACCAGTGAATGACCAGCTTTATCAGCAGATCTACCAGTGAATGACCAGCTTTATCAGCAGATCTACCAGTGAATGACCAGCTTTATCAGCAGATCTACCAGTGAATGACCAGCTTTATCAGCAGATCTACCAGTGAATGACCAGCTTTATCAGCAGATCTACCAGTGAATGACCAGCTTTATCAGCAGATCTACCAGTGAATGACCAGCTTTATCAGCAGATCTACCAGTGAATGACCAGCTTTATCAGCAGATCTACCAGTGAATGACCAGCTTTATCAGCAGATCTACCAGTGAATGACCAGCTTTATCAGCAGATCTACCAGTGAATGACCAGCTTTATCAGCAGATCTACCAGTGAATGACCAGCTTTATCAGCAGATCTACCAGTGAATGACCAGCTTTATCAGCAGATCTACCAGTGAATGACCAGCTTTATCAGCAGATCTACCAGTGAATGACCAGCTTTATCAGCAGATCTACCAGTGAATGACCAGCTTTATCAGCAGATCTACCAGTGAATGACCAGCTTTATCAGCAGATCTACCAGTGAATGACCAGCTTTATCAGCAGATCTACCAGTGAATGACCAGCTTTATCAGCAGATCTACCAGTGAATGACCAGCTTTATCAGCAGATCTACCAGTGAATGACCAGCTTTATCAGCAGATCTACCAGTGAATGACCAGCTTTATCAGCAGATCTACCAGTGAATGACCAGCTTTATCAGCAGATCTACCAGTGAATGACCAGCTTTATCAGCAGATCTACCAGTGAATGACCAGCTTTATCAGCAGATCTACCAGTGAATGACCAGCTTTATCAGCAGATCTACCAGTGAATGACCAGCTTTATCAGCAGATCTACCAGTGAATGACCAGCTTTATCAGCAGATCTACCAGTGAATGACCAGCTTTATCAGCAGATCTACCAGTGAATGACCAGCTTTATCAGCAGATCTACCAGTGAATGACCAGCTTTATCAGCAGATCTACCAGTGAATGACCAGCTTTATCAGCAGATCTACCAGTGAATGACCAGCTTTATCAGCAGATCTACCAGTGAATGACCAGCTTTATCAGCAGATCTACCAGTGAATGACCAGCTTTATCAGCAGATCTACCAGTGAATGACCAGCTTTATCAGCAGATCTACCAGTGAATGACCAGCTTTATCAGCAGATCTACCAGTGAATGACCAGCTTTATCAGCAGATCTACCAGTGAATGACCAGCTTTATCAGCAGATCTACCAGTGAATGACCAGCTTTATCAGCAGATCTACCAGTGAATGACCAGCTTTATCAGCAGATCTACCAGTGAATGACCAGCTTTATCAGCAGATCTACCAGTGAATGACCAGCTTTATCAGCAGATCTACCAGTGAATGACCAGCTTTATCAGCAGATCTACCAGTGAATGACCAGCTTTATCAGCAGATCTACCAGTGAATGACCAGCTTTATCAGCAGATCTACCAGTGAATGACCAGCTTTATCAGCAGATCTACCAGTGAATGACCAGCTTTATCAGCAGATCTACCAGTGAATGACCAGCTTTATCAGCAGATCTACCAGTGAATGACCAGCTTTATCAGCAGATCTACCAGTGAATGACCAGCTTTATCAGCAGATCTACCAGTGAATGACCAGCTTTATCAGCAGATCTACCAGTGAATGACCAGCTTTATCAGCAGATCTACCAGTGAATGACCAGCTTTATCAGCAGATCTACCAGTGAATGACCAGCTTTATCAGCAGATCTACCAGTGAATGACCAGCTTTATCAGCAGATCTACCAGTGAATGACCAGCTTTATCAGCAGATCTACCAGTGAATGACCAGCTTTATCAGCAGATCTACCAGTGAATGACCAGCTTTATCAGCAGATCTACCAGTGAATGACCAGCTTTATCAGCAGATCTACCAGTGAATGACCAGCTTTATCAGCAGATCTACCAGTGAATGACCAGCTTTATCAGCAGATCTACCAGTGAATGACCAGCTTTATCAGCAGATCTACCAGTGAATGACCAGCTTTATCAGCAGATCTACCAGTGAATGACCAGCTTTATCAGCAGATCTACCAGTGAATGACCAGCTTTATCAGCAGATCTACCAGTGAATGACCAGCTTTATCAGCAGATCTACCAGTGAATGACCAGCTTTATCAGCAGATCTACCAGTGAATGACCAGCTTTATCAGCAGATCTACCAGTGAATGACCAGCTTTATCAGCAGATCTACCAGTGAATGACCAGCTTTATCAGCAGATCTACCAGTGAATGACCAGCTTTATCAGCAGATCTACCAGTGAATGACCAGCTTTATCAGCAGATCTACCAGTGAATGACCAGCTTTATCAGCAGATCTACCAGTGAATGACCAGCTTTATCAGCAGATCTACCAGTGAATGACCAGCTTTATCAGCAGATCTACCAGTGAATGACCAGCTTTATCAGCAGATCTACCAGTGAATGACCAGCTTTATCAGCAGATCTACCAGTGAATGACCAGCTTTATCAGCAGATCTACCAGTGTATGGCCAGCTTTATCAGCAGATCTACCAGTGAATGACCAGCTTTATCAGCAGATCTACCAGTGTATGACCAGCTTTATCAGCAGATCTACCAGTGTATGGCCAGCTTTATGCAGATTGTATCAGCAGTTCTAACAGTGTATGAAAACTTTAATCCAGCTACACCTAACAATTGCTATTTAATATCCATTTTTTTTCTGACCAGGCGTTAAATCGCTATTTTCATAATTTTTTCCTTATACAAGAGAATTTTGACCAGCAAGTTTGGTATTTTAACTGACTATAAACATCATAAATTTTACATTTTAATGTGTCATAGGCTGAAGTTAAAAGTTAAATTTACTTTATAAAGTGTTACAAAATATTGTTTTGAGGTTCTTTAGATACTTCTTCTTGTGCTTGCCTTTATGTCCACATGGATATTAGCTTTGTGTTTTCCTATCAGCTTTAAAATGTATATTTCGGCTCTTTTCCCTTTTCTTTTTATTGTAGTCAGTGGGAAGAAAAATGAAAACCAGAGAGTCCATTTTCTTTCTGATTTTAATCCTTTTTTATCCTGAATTTGGCAGTTTTGTGCAATGACTAGTGAAAAGCTAAGGAAAAAAGCACTTAAACTCAGGGAAGGCCAAAAAAAAGGGCAGTCATAAAAAAAAAAAGATTTAAAGGCTAACTGCAGGAACACTATTTGATGGGGCACTTGTGTACGTCTGCCCGTACCTTACCCCACAAGAACACCCATATATTGGGCTTCACACTGGGTGGAGCAACAGCTAGCATTAACATAAGTGAAAAGGTGCTTTTATTCCACAATGGGGCCACGGATCAGAACAGGGCTAAGTGCTGCATGAACTTGGTCCCCTGGGGGGATTAAATAAAAGCTATTCTTTAACCTCTTGCCGTCCGCCCGTTGTAAAAAAACGGACGGACGGCACTGCAGCATTGGCGGGTTGCCGTCTCCAGATGGCATTTTTTTTCTGCTAGCGCCCCTAGCAGGCACGCACGGGCGGAAAAGACCCGACCATTGCACACACCCATTACCGGGTGTTTCACATATAGGCGATCAGCGGCTCCATAGCCCGCCGATCGTCTATATGTGCTCGTTCGCACTGCAATGTGCAGCAGCAGAAATGCTGGTTTACAACTAGAAGGCCATTCAGTGTCCTCAGCCATTAGGACTCAATTAGCCACTCGGGTTCCCTCACCTAATTGCGCATTGCAATACTGTGAGGTAGACTATTTGCCAGCTTTCACTTAAAAGAAAACTATAGTGTAACCTTTTTATCCCATAATTCTCTTTAGGGTCACGGGAGGACATATACTAACATCCTCCCATGATCAAAGCTCAGTATATAGAGAGCCTTAAGGAGTATATAACGAGCTATAAGGAGCTATATACTGAGAGCGTCAAAGCTGGGACGGATCCTGACAATACTGTCGAGATCCCCCAAGCTGGCTGATTGACAGCGGGCTCTTGACTATCTAGAGGCAGAGCCAACTGTGCCCCCCCCCCCCCCCCCCTCCCCTGTCCGTTCCTCCAGTCAGTGCTGGAGGATCAGAGGGGGGCATCCCTGCGGGGAGCGGTATCTAACAGTCATCGCCCTCTGCAGGGAGATGACCGGGAAGTGAGCGAGTGACAGAATGTGTTCCCTCACTTCCGGGTTAATAGAGCCAACGTGTGACAGTTTCAATGTCACACATAGGCTCTAACTATGAGGATAAGTCTAAAACACTCACCTCATAGTTTTCCTGTAATCCTTGTTTTCTCGTGTCAGGGGCAAACTAGGTTTTATGTTACAATATGCTATATGCTATTAATGAGACAAGGTGACCCATTATAAATGGAATAAAGCAGAATAAAAACTCTTCTTTATTGCTAGGTTTCTATGCGGTTGATTTACTGAAGGCAAATAGGCTGTTCACTTTGGGAATCTGTACTTTGCAAGAGAATACCCCCCTTAGCATAGTGAATGAGTGGAAGCCCTGCTCAGTTCCATCATTCAATTATATGCAAGCAGGAATATTTTTTCTTTTGTTTTCTTGCACATGATTGGGTATTCTTTGCAAAGTGAATGTACACCACAATTGTTAAGCGAAAGTAAAAATTCCTGTGCAAAATGAACAGCATATTTGCCTTTAGTAGGGCAACCCCTATGCCTCTATTGCTAAAAAAAAACTCTTTCCCTGCTATCTAGCAAAAAAAATTCTAATTGTATAGGTATGAGATTTAGGTTTGGATTAACACGGGTTTTAAGCCAAACCCAGACTGTTCATGGTTCACAGATCAGCTAAACAAATTGGCCCTAATTGGCCAATTTGCCTGTCAAATCCGGGCTGCTGTAAGTGTAAACAGCCAGGGATCCTGGACAACATCACTGACCAAATTCTGTAATTTAGCGATAGGAGAGTGACATGTACACATTAGCAGGTGTCATGTCATCACGATTGACAGTGGATCACTTAACATCAGATTTATCTGGTTAACCATGGATTACATTGCTCGATGATGTGATTGACACTGGATTATATGGGGGGACAATTTTAACTTTTTTTTATCATTGTATAGAATTTTATTGTATTGTCATTAAAGGAATTTTTCTAAGGTGTGTGTTTATTTACTCTTAACGCTTTGTGGGAAAAGATAAGGGGAACCCCATTCACTCAACTCCCAGGAAGGGGGCAAAAAGCTAGGGGCCCTTTATTATAAAGAGGGCTTCCATATTGCACTTAAAGTCTTGCCCAGGTTAAACCCACATCCTTCTCGGGGCATTGGATGTGGGTTGGATTCCCCACCCCCCCCCAATTTTAAAAGGCATTTGGCCTGTTCTGGTACAGTAAGGGCATGCTCGCCACTCCCTTTCCTTGCCATCCTGGATGCATGCTTAAATAAGGGTCTAAATAAAATCTTAAGGGAAACCTGCACCATTTTCCCCCTTTTTTTAAAGATTGTACTGTCACTTTTAAAGGACTACAACATACTGCTCTGTAACACCACATGCTGCTTTAAGGCATCCCCCATTATTTAAAGGATTTGTGTATGTCTAATCTTGTCCTTTAGGCCATGTGAAAATACCTTCTCACCACTGAATGGCATTTGTTTTTGTTTTGTTTTTTATTAGTAAATGTCCTCTATGTCAGTGCCCAGCTCACCATGTCCTTTTTTTTTTACCAAAAGCTTGCCTATTGGCCTTGAACATTCTAGAAAAAAATAAATAACAAGATTTGTTTTGAATAGACTTCAGTGGGGTTTGGTGCTATGTTCAGGGTTTGCAGACTTTATAATAGGTTCACCTAGCTTGGCTCAAACCGAACCTGGCTAGTTTTACTCATCCCTACTGGCAGCCACACATGCACAGCTCAGCGTATGACCTCAGCATGCCATGGGTACAGGGACAAAGCAATTCCCGTGCAAATGCATGAGAGTTATGCCATGCCTGGCCAGCCAATAGTGACAATTGAAGACTCTCGACAAAGAAGAAGACTTGAAGAAGGTGGCAGCGGTGATGATGGAAATGACAAGGGGGAGTGTGTGAAAGTTGCATCACTTGAGGGGGCGATGTTGATAGGTAGGACTGCCATTATGTACAAATTATGCTGTGCATACTCACATATTATGGCAAAAACCACGAGGACCAAAAATCTGTTTAGTTCGAATTTAAGGATCAAAACTGCAGTAAAATAGTCCGAATTTACTTTCAGTCTTTATTCCTGCTCTGTATGACTGACTAACAACGTCAATATGCACATAGACTAGTCTTAGTGATGTGGCAGTAGAAAGCTTAGAAGAAAGTCATTTTCTTCATCAGCTACCCAGAGGAATTGAAAACTCCCATATGCACACTGCTAGGGAGCTCATATAAAGACTCTGCTAAATGGAGTTCAGCTTTGAACCTCCTTGAGAAATAAATCTTGTACTACAGTAGGTTTTAGTGTTCTGCTCTCCAGGCTTTGTAGGACAATAGCTCTGACTAAACAAAAGTTGCCAATGAAAAGCATGAAATCATTTCATTCACTTCCGCTCAAGACAGCATGATAGAAAATTTCTGACATGGCATGTACAATGATGGCCTAAAAATGAAGGATGGGGCTGAAAAGATGGAAGAATTATGCTTTTGAGTTAAACCATGGGGGACTTCTGGAATATTTACTGGCGTATTGGCTCATTGCCTAATCAGATGGCAGAAAGATTTTCACAGTGTGAATTCTTTTATCCTAATTTAAATGACTATTAACCCACAGCAAACTATATTCTTAAAGTTTTTTTTTTCCTCTAGTTGATTGACATGCTTCAGTTAGTCATTTCCCAGCTGCTTAACTTTTTTAATTGTACACTTCATTATTTTTTAGATCACATCTTACAAAAGAGCAGGAGCAGGTCATTGCCCCAAAGATAAAATATTTTATTCATCCCGTCTTTAGGGTATGTTTGGAGTCACAGCATTGTGTCTAGTACAAATGTTAAACAAAATGTTTTCTTTATTTCCTTTTTTTTCTATTAGCTATCAATTTTTTAACAGTACGGTGCAATATTTATCTTCACTGTCCATGTGAAAGTCATTACAGAGGACAGATTTGGGTTATGTTGTCCCACTGGGTAATGAAAAATAATATCAATTGGTCTAACATTTAAATAATGTATTTCCATAGCAACCTAAGGAAGATTCCTTGAAACTGGTTATGGATTTGTATTATAATCTATGGTTTGTTCTTAGATTTAATAAAAATGTTACATTAAAAATGGCTACAGCATTCACCTGGTAATTTGACACAAATGACATTTGCCGATGACTCTTAAATATCTCTGCTACTAAATCAATGTGTCAAAAGACACAGGATGTGGAGAGATTTTCTTGTGGCTAAAAAGGTAAAATAGACCCTTTAATAAATCTTCAGACTATTTACCATAAAATAAAATAGGAATGACATTTACAGATGTCTTCCTTCTATTTATATCCGCTTTTGTGAATATTTATTGGGGGAATACATCCCAAAGGCCTGGTAGGTGCTGGTAGGTTATATATCACATTGGGTATTTTGGTTTTCAAGTCTTTTTTGACATATTCATGTACTTTTAGAAGGAAGCATATAAGAGAATTCTCTCTTCGACACACAGCACAACATAAATCATCTGAGATAAAATCATGATGTGTACAAAAATCTATCCATACAACGTGATACCTAAGTACTCACCAACGAGTAAATAAAATAAGAATATAGAACAAATGTGGCTATTATTACATTCAAAAAAGAGGGCTTGTACTTTCCCATTGCTTTATGCAAGGCTTGTTGAAAAATGCTTATAAGCTTGGAATGCCCTGAAGAAGTAGAATGTGCTTAGTACTATTTTGCTGAAGTTAATGACTGCACAGTTGGGTCTTTCCTCTAGTGGGGCCAGCAGAGGATAACACAATAATTTCCCAGGGCTGTTCTAGAAGATGAATAACATCGAGGTTTATGACTTAACACAGCAAGGAATAAACTATAGAAAAACTCTACTGTGTTAAAGGAAATCTGTACTGAAAAAATATATATAGGCTGCCACTGCTGACCATTCTTTTTGAAAATGTTAGTTCCCCTACTGTCATACTAAACCTGAGGCCTCTACATTTGTTGTATCAGCAACCCTAGAGCAGGTATGGACATCAATGGTTACTGTGACGTCTGTGACTATATGTTTCTTAGAGTTCAATGACTTAGATGGTATTGAAGCTAGACACATCCAAGTAATTAATATGTAATGAAGACAAACAGCAATGTGAACCTTCATATTTCTCTCATTACAAGTTTATTTTAAAGGGACTTTGTCATTAACCAAAGTATGTGTGCAAGACAGCTGTTCCAGAGAAAAGTTTCAGCTTCACTGATCTCAGACTAGTATACAGAAGCCAGAGATATAACTCTGAGAAATAACTATCTGCATCAAACCCTATTGACATACTGTAAGTATTTGTTAAATGTGCAATTATAAGCAAACATTTTTCTTAGTATTAGATAGAGTGGAAAGTAATACATACTTTGTCAAGTTTTTATTGTTATCTATGTCCCCTTAGGGAGATTTCTGTACACTACCTGCCCCCGCAACACAGGAGGAAGTAAGTGGTAATGTCACCACTTACAGCTGTAAATGGAACAATTGTCCACAATAGAAAATGTCCCATCTACTCATGTACTGTGACAAATGTAAAATTTTGCATTTCCCCTCACTTTCTTTCTTGGTCACAATTGTCCCTAGGACAAATAGTGAAGGTATATATCTGCAGACCTACAACCCACCCTTGGGTCAAGGTAAAGTGTCCACAACCTGGGAAGTTTCTTCTACCTATCTGATTTCATGTGAACTGCCTGGGACTCTATTGCCTTTAGATCTTACTGCTTGGCAGAATCCTTCTTGTACCCATGGCAGGTAAAGGTACTAAAAACTAGGGGGTTAATGAAGTATACAAAAAAATAATAGTCTCGATGAGAGAGCCTAAGCTGAGACACAGAGAACACAATACCACAAAACATTAAGGAACAGTCAGAAATGTTGACCAGATAGCATGGGCTGTATTGTTAGAGTGCCAGGGTTGACCACACAGAGGGAAAAGCCAAGGACTAATGCACAAAGACAGGGAAAGTGCAAACTGCAAGACTGAAGGCAAGGCTGGAGCTCAGCTTTAAGGGATCTATTTGTAAATTGTATTATTTCAAACTCTGCACAGTGTTTAGGTGTATTATGTTGGGCTTCCAGTGTATTTAAATCAAATAAAGCAAATACATAGATGAATTGTACAATCTGCTCAATAAAAACAATAATAATATTGGAACACAGCAGACAAGTGATCTGTGTAATTTGCACATGACTGAGCCGCTGTGCTAAGTCTGCTCTCAGTTGGTATTGTATTAGTATTATAATATTAGCAGGAATGTTCTGTCATTATACCACCGGAGGCAACACTTATTATGCTCATTTCATTCTTTACCTCATTACTTTTAAAGTTACTGCCACTGCCTGCTATCATCGACTGGAGGGGAAATGAATAATCTGGGGGTTAGGTGGTAAAGTGAGATCTTTGTCTGCTTCTCCAGGGGACATTCCAAGAGGGATAGGCTGCACACCTACACTCATCACAGTAATACAAGTGCATGATCCTCTTAAATGTCATAGTTTTTCTGGAATGATACAAAAAACATTGTTCTACGGCATCAGAAGTGCATTTCAAAGAATGCTTGGTAACTATGAATTGCTGAATTTCTAACATGTATATTGAAAAAAAAACATCTGTTCTGGTGTCTCCAAAAGTTAAATGGATGTTAGATTACATCCTATTTATGAGCTGGAGTATTACTTACTACATGCTAAAAGTCACACATAGGGACTATTTATAACACAATGGAAAAAAAAAAAAGTAAAGTGAACCTGAACGGAAAAAGTGCAAATTTACTATCTTAAAGGGGACATCTTGCTATTGTCACAAAGCATTCTGAATTGAGAAAGATATTCCGATAAACAGCAAAACATCTTTAAAAAAATATATACAGCAAGTGCAGTTGCCTTGATTTGTGTGTTTCTTTATTTATGTATTTTACAGATATACTGTGCCAAAGCATTACCCTAAAGGTTTTTTCTTTTGTCTTGGATTCCTCCTTAAACATTGGAGTGTGCTTCCTGTGCCTAGACACAAATGTACTGTAGCTGTATATCTGCAGTGTGGGATCATCTAAGGCACTGTGCCTGCTAGTATCATGAGTTTTGAAGAGAAATTTGGTGATATTATTACTGTGCTTCATTCTGTTTTTCTTGCTGGTGAAAATTTTGTGGAATGTTTGTGCTTCATGTATTTTGTGGATCTATGCTTCCTCCACCTTCCCCACTGCTTCTTGAATATTTTCCACCAGTCATCGGGGGGCAGCTTTGTCATGAGGAAGCACAGCCCTGCTCCTCTAACAAGATAGCTAGGTCTACATAGAGAAACAGTGCAGAATAAGTCATATTAAGTCAGTGATAGTGAAGAGACCAGTTTCAGGGAGCCTACATACAATAATGGTGACTAATCCCACACCCTCTGCTTGCCTTTTGGACAAGGCTTCCATAGTTCAGGTCCTCGTTAAATGGGAACAAAAGGGGAGCTGCTGCTTAACGTGACCAATAATTTTCTATGTTTTATCTAAGTAAAACATGCAAACTGGTCCACAGGAGCAGCAACTCCCTTTTATGTGTTTTATTATAGCCCCTTATGTTTGTTTTAATAATGCTTGGTCCATCTAAGGCCTTTCATACAATTAAAAAAAAGTTTTTGTGGAAAAGCTATTTTTCACATTATCTGGCATCCTAGTTTATTGCAGTAGCATTGATGGAGCTACTGTATGTATGTTTTAATGCTTACATTATTTCATATATTAATTATTTATTGAAATTCAATGATATTAGAACCTAGTGATGTCACAGAGGAAATTCCTGTTCCATGAACCCCTAAAATCATCCCACATCGAGAGCTAACTGCACTGCACAGTTGATTGATAAACCGCTATGACTCACATCATGAATTGGGGGGTGCTGATAGGTACAGGGATGAAAGAAGACAGAAGATGCATGAGGGATCACCATCCATTGCTCATTCTCAGTAATCGGTCAGTATGCTGAAACTGGTGTCTATTCACGAAGCTGACGAAGGATCTAGCCGTAGCTTTGGCTGATCCTTCGGCTAGCTTCGGTTACGGGAGTCCATCGGTTATTTTGAACCGAGAGCCTGCTGTACGGGCTATTCACAATAGCCCATACAGCTCCCGATCATGGCCGAGCGGCTCAGCCGAGCCGAACGCATATGCATCGGCTCGGCTGA